>NW_016690188.1:1137011-1192011 GCF_001604755.1 Lepidothrix coronata
GTAGATGTGGCACTTGGGGACATGGTTTAGTGGTGGACCTGGCAGTGCTGCGTTAATGGTTGGACTCAATGATTTTAGAGGTCTTTTCCAATCTAAATTAATCTATGATTCACAACAATAAATGGTTCATGTAGTAATAAATTTATGGGCTATGAAGGAAGCTCTGTAGCAGGCTGCATTGAGGCACTACAGTAAAGATAACCTCTCCTCCCCTAAAATTACTCGGTGTTCTACAACAAGAGGTTAAAGGCAAGCACAACCAGACAGTGAGGAAGTCCTTGAGGACATGAATTTTACTACACACACAGGACTATGTAGCTCTCATCAAGTATTTCATAGGCAACTCAGCAAGCGGGCATTTTAGGGAAATATTTAAAGAATGCAGCATTGGTAGCTGTGCTTTTTTTGCATGGGAAAGCTCCACCACATATAAGGCTCTGCAAACAAGAATGTATTAAACTGTTTTGGGGGGTGGGGGGAGGAAAACATATGGATGTGCAAGAAATGCTCAGCTAAGAAAGCAGCTGGATGACTGGAGGAGAGGGATGGCAGTCTCTCCCTCTCCAGCCATGGTGAAGAAGGAAAAAGGAACCTTGAACAGGCACCCCCACCCAGAAGCTAAGGCAGTGCCTAATTCAGGGCCATGCAAATAGAAGTTAAATTAATATGAATTGCTGAAAGGCTCACAGTCTATTCTTTCTTTCCCTAAATCTTCTGCAAGTTGTTTCTTTTTTTATGTATATATATAATTACATTTTACTGGTGAAGGATTCTTATTCTTATGGTTCTAACCTTCATTTCAGTGGCTTTGTGCCCCAGCCTCCAGGGAAAATGCATATTCAGAATAGCTTTGCAAGTCCTGCCAAAGCCATTTGATGTCTGCACCATTAGCTAAATTATTTGTTAACAAACTTTGAGAGTTTTTGCCCTTCCAAAGGAACCATTTCACATGTGTTTTTTGGCTTCCTCTGCAGTGGTTCGGCAATATTATTTTATCCCAGCAAAGAGCATATTATTGTTTAATATCATTGCTATATTCCAGTATGCTCCCAAGATGATAAATGTTGGCACAGAAAAGAGGCAACTTTTTCAAACAATAAGTAATAAATTGTGGAAGGCTGAGGTAAATATTTTTCCATGTCCCCAAACAACTCTTGAGTACATTCCTGAGGAGTGTATTGACAGTAAAATGTTTGTGAATAAGAAAAGTTTTTGGATCAGGTTGTGGTTGTTGTCCAACCCATAAAATATCAAGAAAATTCCTAGCTCTTTCTCCCATCTGTTCCAGTGTGTACTTCTGGGTACAGCTTTAACTAAAGCATTCAAGATGTCTACTATAAAAAATATGAATATGAATGAATTAGTTTGAGGAGATAAACTGCATTGTTCCAAGAAAATTAGGAAAAAATCAACCCGAAACAAAAAGTTTGTCAGCTAAGTCCAAATGTCTTGGCAATGAATTATTCAAACACCTGGATTCCCTGTGCCAGTGAGATCTGCAATGCAACCGGCACACACTCCTACCTGGTGGCAAGTAACCTACCCAAGCAAGGACAAGAGACATCACACAAGGGTTGCTGAGTGTGTGCAACCAGCTGTTTGTGATCAAATCACAGATAACAAATGTCAGAGATTAACTACTAAAAATGTCTCCTCAGTATTATATTTGAAAACTGTCCCTACTAGCTACAAAGAGAAAAAGATGACCAAAATCAAACTATTATTATCTAGTGTAACGTTTACCTGCAGGTAATGCCACTGCAGCCATCCTTGTGTGCATCACCTGCAACACCACACATGTAACTGTCCATCTCTACTCCTGCACATCCCTTTGAACCCCATCCTTACAGCTTATGCCCTCAGGCTAGCACGCTCACCCAGGAGGAGTGCTCACTTAACCCACCAGGAGCCAGAGGGAAAAGGACTAGTGACTAGGAGCAAAGCTACAGGTGCTGACCCCAGTCGCATGAAAATGAGCACCTCCGTATACATAGAATAGGCTACTTCATCAGATTTTTTTTTTGCACTGATTTCAAAGCATTTTTACAATTTTTAAATATTGAATATGGGCACGTTCAACATCCTTCTGGGCCAATATCTGCCTGTTTAAATGGAAACTACTAATCCTCTAGCACTATTAAGACATATTCAGTATACACACTCTGTACTTGAGACATAAATAATAAATGCAATTTAAACTGAAATTTGAGCAGACTTTCCATTAAGTAACAGATCACTGTTGGATGGGCATGGTTTTTTATATCTGGCAGAGGGCTGTATCTCAGATATGTAGACATCATGTAGAGATGGGATATTTTGTACGAACATTAATAATGATGTTCCTACATTGCTCATGCTGTGGGAATGCTTCCTATTCATCTCATTATCTTCTGGTCCCACAATGGCAGCATGATGAGTGCAGAGAAATAAGTGAGAAGCCTTCTATGTCTTTGTGTGGTGGGCATAAAATGGTTGCAAACTAGATGAATGCTTAAATACATTATCTCTTTGACATTTTGCACTACCCTTCTGGAAAGACCCCATATATTTAATATCAAAAGGGCAGAGACCACTTACCACGGGAGAAAAAGAGAATGACTGCTTTGTCCTGCTATCTGTATCCCAGGGAGCAGATCACAGAGGAACAAGATGGTTTCCCTTTACACCTTGAAAGGGGCTGATGAGAACCCAGAAGCACCTTAGATAGAAGTCAGATCCGTTCACTCATATCAGTCCCACAGATCTGCTCTAAATCTCTCTTCCCAGTTGCCTCCTCCAGGGTTAAAAAGATGGCACAGCAGAGTGTGCCAGAGAGGTTGTTTTGAGTTATTGTTGTGTGCATTTCAGTGGTCATTGCTGTCTTCATAACCCTCATTTCAATATAAATCACTTCCATTTTCACATTTTCTCCTGGACTAGTTCCACATCCCAAGGACCATTGCCATGAGTACCAGTTGAATTTGGCCCCCCAGCTCTTCTCTAACGACCTTTCACAACATTGGTAAAGGCCTCAACACTCACTGAAAGCATCAAAGGGCCTATTCTCATCTTTCATGGAATCTAATAAGAATGGTGGAGCTATATATTCACAAAGCTGGCACCGCTTCTCCGCATGTCCTTTAAAAGCTGCAGGAGTCTCCATGTGGGAGAATGGGAATAACAGCACTGGCTTGCCAACCACGGAGGCTACAACACAGACTCCCTTGAAAGACTTGTTGAAGCCCAAAACAGTTGATACACACAAAACACTTTGCAGGAAAGCAAAAGGTACACACATTCATGGAGAGGAGAATAATGTGCCTAGAGGTATCTTAGCTGCCACCCGAGTCTGCAGCCCCAAAACACAATGACAAGACTGCAAACATGAATATTCCAAACTTCACTGATCTAATTTACATCAAGGGACAACTTCTACTACAGACTAATCTCTGCAATAGGCCTCCTTCCTGCATTCTATTAACAGAACTATAAATATTTAATTTGAAATATAAGATACTAATATGCATCTTAAATAAAAGAAGACTGTGATAGACTGGCAGACTGCCACATTCATCTCCATTTTATACAAGGTCTCCTTCTTGTCTTCAACTGCTAGATGACATCCTTCTGATGGAATTAATTGGCCTCTTCCTTGCCCCATGCTATTTCTGGTTTAATTATCTTGCAATTTGGCCAGTAGATGATGTTCTTCCTGCCTCTGCTTTTTTGCTCTCAGTGTTCTCTGTTGGTGCAGGGTGTTGCCTGAATTCAGTTCCATTTTCCTCTTACAAGTTCCTGACCAATATTTCACGACATTTTCTGCACAGAGACCAATTTATATCCCAACGCAAAGTAAGTTGTTATGAAAATCCCTTGGTTTCAACAGCTGATAGATCAGATTTTTACACCTGCCACGTACCTCAGTGGCCGTAAGACAGAAATGTGCCTTGGAAAATTAGGTTGCACGTGTGAGGAAGAAGAGATGACAAGACTGATTGGAAGAGAAGAAACCGAGTTTCTGTTTTCTCAGGAAATTACAGCTTGACCTCAGGTTACTGAAATATTTCCATTGACTTCATGGCTTTTCCTTTCAGACATATCAGATATGAGATCTATCCAGTGAAGTACATTCCCTTGTAATTACTGAACTACCAAAGTGCAAAAAGTTGCAAAGAGATGAAATGCATTTTACAACTGGCCAATGGGTTTCAGTTAATTTTTGCATTTCTCCATATACCACTTAACTTCTTCATTTGGGTATTTTAATTTGTTATAAGAAAATTAAAAATTAAGGAAGAGGATAGAAAAGCGGAAGGAAAAGGTAAGTTCAGCTTACAAGTAAGCACTCTTTTGTGCTAAACAGAAAGCGTAAAAGGGTGATACCTTGAGAAAATACGAAAGCCATTCCTGAAAAGTTCCATAGCCATGGAAGACCATGATGTCAGATTAAAGCAAACCCAAACCCAGATTAAATCCTTAATTTCCATCTTTTTCTGTTCCTGGGAAGCTTACAAGTTTCACTCTTTGTGACAGCTGGTACCTGATTTTTCCCATGCCATGACATATTGCCTAGTTTACATGCCCAGCCAGTGCCTTCTACATGGCCTGTCAGAGCTGCTTTAGTCTGCTTCAGGGACCCAAGTATTAGTAAAGCTGGGGAACGTTCCCAGATGAAGAGAATATTACTGTGCCATGAGCCAGGCACTGCAGCTACGCTTGAGACCAGCCATGGACACACACTGCACTCGGCAGTGGTATTTATAGGATTGTTAACTGTCGGAGAGATGTGAGGCTCACCCCTGTAACAGTATTTCCTCTGCCTTCAAAAAGCACTTCTCTGAAGTGCCCGGAGACATCCTGTCTTAGGGGTTATTCCCAGTTAAGATAAACCAAGTGAAAATGTGTGGCTGCTGTCAAAAGAAGAATAATGTTAGTGCTTACAAAAGCTCCCCTTCACATAGGAACACCGCACCGTTATGCATAACCTCTGTGTTTGATTTCTCTGTCATATTTTCTAATCCTGGAGATGGTCCCAAAGCAAACCTCTGAATGCAAGCACAGAACATGATTAAGAATCAAAGACTAGAACACCATAACATATGTTTGGCTTCTTGCTTGCATCTTTATAGACATCCAGCCAAAAGTCTCAGTACAAACACCCTTGAATATTTCTATGTTTTGCACAATAGGCCAAAATATTTGTGCTTAATGCTATTAACCTTTCACAGACTAAAACTTTGATGCAAATCTAGTAATTGCCGTTGATTCTGCGGGGGAGAGAAATAACATTTGACCCAAATACAAGCCTTGTTTGTCCTCCAGATATTCTGACTGCTCCCTCAAGTTAAAAGAACATCATCTCACACTACTGAATCCCTGATGTGGGTTCCCATAATGTTCAGGCCCTTACACAAATCTCTGGGAGTGCAGTATTTCATGGTGTGGACAGACCATACTTACTTCAAGAGGACCACTGGTTTCCATTGGAAGCTGTTTGCTTCTGATTAAGACAAAAATGAAGGACAAATTTCTCATATTAAGCCGGTTTATTGGCAGCAATAATAAAATTGGTTATCATGTGAGATATCACCCAGGCAGAGAGAAAGGGCCTTCAGTATGACCAAATACATATGCATGTATGTCTCAAACCTAGAATGAGAGGAAAATCAAACTTACCTGCAAATACCACAGCTGGAGATGTGACATCATCAGATACCGCAGACAACATGGACTTTGCCTCCATCAGTCTTATGTATGTGACTCTTCAGGTTCCACTGACGGCTTCTGCTCTCCCAGTTTTCTTAGACATATCTCAGCAGCTTGTTGACATCCCACACAGTTCAAGGCAAAGAGTCAAACAAGTGCTTTTTGGCATAAATCAGGCTGCTTCTCAGGTTTAGGTATTCGCTGTCTTTTCCTCCTTGAGGTTGTTTCTGACAGTCTCATTAAGTGAATTAATGAATATCACACTTCCAGAGCTATTTTTGCACCAGCAATGGCACTGCAAAATAAGAAAGATATAAAGCTATTAGAGAGCACCTAATGGAGGGCTATGAAGATGGGGAAGGGTTTGGAGAGGCAGCCATACAAGGAGCAGCTGAGGTCACTTGGCTTATTCGACCAGGTGAAGGCTGAGGGGAGACCTTATAGCACCCTAGAGCTTCCTCGAGAGGGGAAGAGGAGGGCCAGGCACTGATCTCTTTCCTCTGGTGACCAGGGATAGGACCTGAGGGAATGGCTTGAAGTTGTGTCAGGGGAGGTTTAGGTTGGATATGAGGAAAAGGTTCTTCACCCAGAGGGTACATGAGCACTGGAACAAGCTCTCCAGGGAAGTGGTCAAAGCACCAAGCCTGACAGAGTTCAAGAAGAGTTTGGACAACACTCTCAGGTACATGGGATTCTTGAGGTGGTCCTGTGAAGGGCCAGGAGTCAGATTTCAATGATCCTTGCAGGTCCCTTCCAATTCAGAATATTCTATGATTCTGTGTAAGACTAGAAAGTACCCAAACTACTACAAAGTATCTGAAATCCATCCTGGATACCATGTATGTATTTTACAGGGGGTGCCTTAGAATATTTTCCTTGTACACCCAGAATCTCAATGATAAAAAAAGATTTATGAAAGAAAAGATGAAACAAAAAATTCAATTAAATGTTACTCCAGAAAATTTTAGCATGAAACATCTTAATCATGCTCATTAATCAAATACCAAAAAAAAAAAAAAAATCATCTGTCTTCTAAAGTGAGAACAGAGAAAAATTAGGACAACATATATCTAAAAAAAAAGTTAGACTTTTTTTATTCCAGGAGAACTCAACTAAAAGCTCCCTCCATTCAGGCACCTGGGTTTCGTTTCATAATAGCTTCGGTCCATTGTTCCTTATTATCAGAGCTGACTATGTTCAAGCTAAGGCAGATCTTGTTCCTAAATTTATGTCTCTGTGTGTGACCACTACAATATGTGTTTTGTATGCTTTTTCCTGAAAGCCTAATATAGTGATACCTGTGACACGGCTTGGACTCCCCCTTTCATGTATATTACCAACTCGAACTGCAACCTGCTGGTAGATTTTTCTTAAACTCTAAAATGAGGGTCTAACCTTCTCTTCTTTTTCTTTTTCTTCTCTGCTACCTATAATCTTGATTTGACTCACACAAAAGTGACACAGTGGGAAATCCACTCAAGAAGACTTTGACAACTAACAATGGAAACCTACCTACACGAAAGTTGACTGGTGGCGTTTATAGTGAAAAAATGTATTCAAGTTTAAAGATGTCATCTGTGTTAACTGATCCATGTTGGTTTTGTGTGTTTTTGTCAAAAGAAATGTGCTGCGGAGTCACCTCTGTTAGGGTAAAGAAAACTATCCAGAACAACATCACCACTAAAAATAGACAGGTATATTCAGGAAAAAAAAATCCCCCCTCAAAGTACTTAATTTTAGGAAAATATGATTTTTAGGTTGGACCAAATCCAAAGGACTTATATGAAATAGTGAAACTCGTGCATATTTAAATGCAACTAACATATAGGCTTATTTATATTCCTGTTGCTTTTGTCTTGTCTAACAAAAAAATATTGTTATTTCATGCAATACCAAAAGTGTGCTAAATGTACCTCAAGGATTAAATTAAAGTAAGATCACTGTACATTTTGCAGTAGTAGCTACCCATTGTTTTGGCTTCAGTGTTACAGTTGAAGTTGAGACATTCTACATAGATTCCTGGCCTCCTGCAATGAATTCTTGCTGTAAAACCGCTTTCCTCATCAAATAAGGCACCCAAGGCCATGAGTTGCCATTGGAAATCTTGGGCATTTAATCCCAGAAAAAAGAAGATACAAGTTGGTACAAAGTTAGAAGATGCTAATACCCAAGTAAAAGGTCTTGACCGAACCTATGAGGATATTAAAGTCATTGATATTGTACAACCAGTCCTCATGTCCTCTTCCACATTACTAGGTCTGCTCGTCAAGACCAGATATTGTTACTGGACACAGCTGCCTTGAAGTGGTTTGTATCAGTATTATATTCACTGCTAATAGATGTTTTTGATGAAAAGCATATAAAATATTCCACATGAGTGAAACTTGACCCAAAAATGGTCCTTTGGGTCAGGTTATGAACATGTGAAGTGAAGATAACACTACCGTGCCGTCCTCATGAAATGCAGGACAACAGGGAAACCCGGTGGCTCTTGGAAGAAACGTGAGGTGCTGAGATGCAACGGTGATGATCACTCTGTAAAGTGTGAATGGAACAGAAAGGATCTGAAGGCAGAAAGAGGCACAGAGTCAGTTGCATCACTCAGTTCATTTACCCAGGTCAGAGTAGCCTGAAGAAAGGAGAGAGTTCAGAGGGGTCTGTACTGTTGTTATCTGTACTACGGGTGTTCTCTAGCTAAACAGAAGGCTTTAACGAGTGAATATGTTTGTAGATGGCAAATTTTCCCAACCTGTGTATTGCCTACACCTGAGAGATATCTATGAATTTAAATTCACTTAAAAATTTAGAGGGTGAAGGACAGAAAAAGATCATTTCTTAAAATGAAACAATTCGAAGTAAAGCCATCTTGTTCAGTGGTTTTTCACTAATCCAAGTTCTTTGTCATCCCTCATGATGCAGAGAAATTCATAAAAGCAAGACACTTGGCTGCTTTAGCAAAATTCTTGCAGTAAACAGGGGACCAAACTACATTGTTAGTACAACAAGGAGTATCCCAGAAAATCCAGCGAGAAGCAAATATTTTGGGATGAGTGACCGGAGAAGGAATTTTTCTCCTGTTATTGTGGCAACCCTGATTTTGCTGTGAAGGTTCTGAATGTGCTTATTACAGAGAATATGAACTGTGCCAGGCAGTGTGCCTTGTGACTGCATCTCTTTTACAGCCATTTTACAGCCAGGTAAACTGAGGGATTGGTTAATGCATATCCCAGACAGAGAGGAATGCAATTTGTGCAACTTGTTTAATTTCAGACATTAACAGGCCGTTTCTGGTGTGCTCCTTCCCCACACGGACCCTCCACCCAGACAAGGGCTATCACAGGACCACAGCTCCCATGTCGCCCACCTGATTTCTACTACAGCTTCACTGCCAGACCAGTCTCAGCATCTGACCTACATGAGATGAAAGCTGGCTAAATTCTCCAGCAAGAAAACCCCAAAAAGTTGTGTGATTAAACAAACCAAACCAAAACCCCTTTAAATTCTATTTTAGAGAGGATGTGTTCAACTGCAGATTGGGGTTATTGTGTCTCAGTCTGCCATCTCGTACTTGGGGTATTTGACCCAGCAATACCTGCCCAGAGGATGAGATAATATTTGAAATTCCTGTTAGAAACAATTATCTACTTGACTGTAAAGCATGGGTCTTTTTGCTTTTATTTGAGGGTCCTGTTTGTGCTGAAACAGACTCCATGAATTGCTAATTGGCCTCTCAGAGCCCAGGGGATGTAAGGCTGAGGCAGCTGGGCAGGCAGACACTGCTGCCATGCTCAGCATTTCTGCAGCCACCCGCTGCCCCTGCCTGGCTGCGGGGTCTTCACTGCAGCAGCACATGTCACAGTCCCCATCCCACAGCCTGTGCTCAGCGCTCAGCGTGCTCAACCTCCCCCACGTCTAATGACCCTTCTGTAATGCTCCCATCCCTGTGCTCCACTGCAAAGGGCTGGAGAAGAGGTCACATGGAGATGTGGCTGATATAAGGATATCAGTCTGTGGACAAAGTGCCCAAGTTCCCATGTTGCTGGAAAACATGGCCTGCTTCACAAGGGCAAGCAGAACAGGCACCTACCTCTGCGGACAGCTGAAAAGAGAAGCAAAAGAGCAAAGTCACAAACACGAAACTTTTCTATTCTTAAGCATTGTTAACTGTTTCCTGATAAACTAGTAGCTGAAATGATGGAAGGTTTCTACAGATTTTGCTTGCTCCAGGACATTGGTGGGGGATGCAAAAAAGGCGCCTGCTTTGCCTAGAAGTGAGGTCAGAGCTGACCCCACAAGCACCTGTCTCAGATGCCCAAGACTGGTCAGAAAACAGCTCTGCTACTGGGCATCAGTCCCTGAATTTTAGAGGGAATTCCCTGCCTGATGTGTAGGGTGGCCCAGGGTTCCCCAAGAGAGCCCAGCCCAGAGGATTGGGAGGCATCAGAGAGGTGCCTCAGAAAGCAGAAAGACATCCTCATTTGTGGAAACTTCCCTGCAGGACATGCTTGTCCCCAAGGGCTTGCAGCATTTCACATTCTGTTCTTGAGGGCTTTGCCTTTCAGGCAGGGCAGGGCTGGCTCTCCTGCAGGTGAGGAGGGAGAGGAGGTGGCCTGCTGGCTGCACAGAGACATCTGAAGCTGTTAGCTGAGGAATTGCTCAGGTTTTCTTGTGCTGGCAATTATCTTGGAGGTGATCCCTGCACATAGAGACACATGGACAGGTAGAATATTTCACTCCTCCTCTACAAGCAATGTCACCTGAGTAGAAGTATATATAGCCCAGATTTTACATTTGTCCCTTTCACCTTCCTAAATACAGATCCTGCTGAAGTCAGGAAACAAGACACTAGCTGGTCCCAGCAGTGTCCCCACAGTCTCACTGGAAGGGAAGGCTCGTTTTGAGCCTGGAAGTGGTGCGCAGAATCATCCTGTTGGAATCCTGCTCCTGCTCCCCCTCTGGGGCCATGGATGAAGCCAGGCCCACAACACTGATGTACACACACGGGAGCTGGATAATGCTTGTGGCTGTGCAGAGAATGGGAGACTTCAACTCTGCTGGTCCCAGGGAATTCAAACTGTTTGTAAAAATAATTAAGCCTCACCAATGTCCTTGCTTTAAAAATCAAAACAACAATAACAAAAAGACCAGTCAGGTTAATTACACTAGAGCAGGGAGGAATCTCTAAGATGTAAACACATTTCCATGAACATTAAAAGCAAACCCCTCTCTAAAGTATTTTTCTTTCACAAGCAAGCAAGAAAACGCATTGGATAAAACAAACTTTGCTTATTTTAGTTTCGACTCAATTACCTGTTAATGGAAAAAATCTGGCACCACTAATAATAAGGCAGGAATGAGATCACTGTTCTGGAGGCCTGGCTTGTCAGAGAAGCTTGCAACAAGAAGTGCATTTATCTGCCTTTCTATAACCCTTTTCAAGCACTCTGTCAGGGAGCCCAAACTGAAAAGCCAGTTTAGGAAGAACTTGGAACCCACTCCAGGCCCCCTCAGCCCTCTGGGAAAAGGAAAATTATTGTTGGCAAGTCTGCCTGGCTCCAGAAGTTGATCCAGTGCCCCCCACTTGCCCATGCAGCAGCAGACAGAGCTAAGAATTTTGTTATAATTAAATAACAGCGTGCTGATTGGTTGCTGGAGGTGGTCTTGAAACTGGTGTTTAAGGCAGTGGAGAACAACGGTTACTATTCATAGAAAAAGCAGAGTCTTAAAATCCATCTGTTTCGTTCCAAATTTAGGCCAAAAAAATGCTCACTCACTGTCTTTAAAAATACCACCTGCTTAGCTATTTTGTATAATGTACCATTATATAAGTTTGAAGAAGGAGCAGGCAGGGAGGCAGTGGGGGCTGAGGAGGGGCGGGTGGAACAGATTAAAAAGATATAGTTATATTCAAAAATACCCCAGCAGCATATTTAAAAGGGAACACAAAATAAGGGAGCAAAGGAGACAATTTCTGATGAAGATTAAAACCAGAGTGTTTGCTAATGCCTGGGAACAAGCTACTACAAATGAACTTGTTTGCAAATAAGGTAACAATTTTTTTCTCTTTCGAATAAAACCCCACCCTTCTTGCTTTGCACATGCAGCTCAAGTCTTCACCATGCTACAGAGCTGCGGAAACACCTGGAGCCTTTCCCACCCTGTAGACCTTTCAAGTGGGGTCCCCACCAGGGCATTGCAAGCCTGTCCAGCCACAGCCCCTGCCAGCAGGTACCTCCCAAGCCGGGCTCTGCTTCCCATGGGTGAGCTGGTGTGAGCAGCTAAGTTGAGGGAGTGAGACAAGGAGCTGGTAACACCACGGTGCCTACTTTTCCAGAGCAGCTTTGCTTTGTGAGCGGCAACTTTAGCAAGGCCTGGTGTCCAGCAGATGTGTCTCCTATCTCCCCATTGTCCTTCCCCTCCCCTCGCTTCCCCACTGCAGTCTTACATAATATTACATATTGCAGCTGCAGTCCTTCCAGTTTTCCCCATACCCTTAACTCTCTCCCTTGTTTCCTCCAACATCCCAATGCTCTCCATGTCTCCTACCTAATCTTCTCAGCCTGCCAGCTGGGCAGGAGAGTGCAGATGCTGGTCCAGAAGTAGACGTGTGATAATTGGCCATCTGGATGCTGCCAGAAAGAATGGATAACAGCTGAACTATCCTTGCCTTTTCTTCAGCAGTGGATCTGGAAAGCCTCTCTTCTCAGTGCCGGCAGAGATTTCCCTGGAACTCAGAGGGACTTTATCATCTCTGAGAGTTTGACTGCCGCTGTCAAATCTAGTTCAAAATGCCAGAGTATCCAAGAATTATCAGGAGAGGGTCAAACAGATGGACAGAGAGCATGACTTCATGTTCTCAACTGTCTTAGAGGTCCAGACTAACACTCCCCCACCCCAAATTTAAAAGCATTTCCAACCTCAGAAAAGGAACAACTCCTAGATCATGGATGAAAGTTATGCAATAATATTTTTGATTGATCCCAGACAAAAATTGGTCCAGGGATTGGAAGACTACACTAAATGTGTTGGTTACACTATTGACAATGATGGCTGCTTGGGATGCATTCACTTATAGCTGATCTGCCTTAAAAGTCTCGAGATGTTTTCCGAGGACATCTTAAAATGAATGCCAAAGTAGCTACCCTTTTTTTATAATATAGCAATTGCTACAATCTCTGAGCAAATTAAAATATTCATAGTTTTAAGGCTCAAAGAGCTTTTGATTTCCCGTTCAACAAAGATCACTGAAGATCAATCTTGGTCCTGTACTGAATTTAGTCTTTAGCTGGAGCATCTCTTTCAAAACAGCATCCAAAAACTTTACCCAGAATCTTAGGTGATAAAGTGCTCTTACGTGTATGCCAGACAGAGCTGGGCAGCATTGTCCCACATGTTGTTTTTTATTATTATTATTATTAGTAGTAGTATTGTCATCAATAATAATAACAGTAATAATAATTATTTTGCTTTCATGATTGTTGCAATGGCCTATGCAACTATTTAACTGCAAATTCTCTTTACATCTTTTTTATGATCTAATGAAATGAACAGGACTCTAAAGATTGCTCTTTTTTTTCTGCCTTTCCTTTCTTTAAGCAAAGCTTAAAACCATGTGGCACTGCTTTATTGAGTCAGCAATTGCTTAAACTTCTTAAAATTCCATACATTAAGTGAAAAAAGAGATTTACAAAACTAATAGAAAATAAATGTCTCCCAAACATGCAATACATTGACTTCCTTCCTTGCCTTAGTCCATAAAAACAGAGGGAAGCAACAGCTACAGTTAATTACCTATTGTACTAGGGCTCCACACTGTCCTGTGACAGCCCTGTACAAGGACAGAACATGCCAGTTTGTCACCTCCCCACTCAAGAAGTTGCCCTCACTTCTGTGGATCTGGAGGTGAACACGGTGATCAGGTCATACCCCTGGGGTCTGTTACTCACCCTATTTTACACCTACAGTGTATAGGAAGGGATGTCTTTTCACCATGTTTCCAGTGTACCTGGAGTGATGGGGTCGTTTGCTGTAACTCCTGGGCACAAAGGTAGTACCTATAAATAATGGGAATTTTCTCCTAGGAGCCTTGACCCAGCTCAGTTCCTCAAAGCAAGGGAAATTGGAGGCAAATTTGAAGGCATAAACCCTGTAAGGGATGAAGCCATGGCACAACCTATAGGAAACACAAGCAGTTGCTTTCCCAGGAATATACAATTGTTTTCCACAGCAAACAAGTTCCCAGCACAAGTTATCCACCACTTGCAAGCTCTGTTCAGCGTATCTTTCAAACACACACACAGAAGGAAAACCAATTTGTGCAGGAACGGTGCTTTTGGACTCTGCTTTCCAAAGTTTGCTAATAAAGGAGCAAGCAAAGAGCACAGTATTTTGCTGAATATATGAATCATACCTTGATGGTGTCTACTTTGAATCATGGCATTCAAAGATCTCCCTGGAGCACTATGCCTTACTTTAGAAGAGAGCAGCTATCCCCAGTAGAGATGCAGCACATGTGTCTGGCTGATGGATGGCCGTGCTCTAGCAGGAGTCAAAACATTTAGGGGAAAAAAAAAATTCCCTAGAAACCTTAACTAGCAGGAGAGTTATTTGAGCATTGCATTCAATTTGCTGGCTACCAACAGCAAAATTTGGCACCTTGCACAAAGGCTTTACAGCAATGTCCTTTTCTCCATCACAGAGCCCTGTCCCACCCACACTGCCCATGTGCCTGTCACGGGTGATGAGGGGACATGTTCTGCTGAAGTCAAGGGGAGCATAATGTTAGACCACAACAAAAACACCATCAGGCTTCGGATCAAGGGAGATAAATGGAGCCTGGTAAAAAATTCACCACGACTTAATCCTTCTAATTGGACATAAGAAGCAAGTTATGTTGCCCTTCATTAACACATTTAAAGAAACAAGCAAACAAATAAACAAAAGGCTTCTGGCGTGTAAATTAGTAATTGTTAGCAATTTAAAGCACTATATATTGTTTAAACATTATTTAGCACTTCGCCCTGTGCCTCCCAGCCCCTCACAAAGCAAACTCCTTCTGCAGCCAACAAACACTTTGTAGCCAGTTTTGGTTTTATTGGACCCCACAGTAAGGGACAGCAGTGTCCCAGCACTGGGACTGGACTTACCAAAATGGCCCTGTTTCCACATCTCTGCAGAATACTTACCCTTGCTGCAGAGCCCATCAAGACAACTGAAGTGCACTACCTGAGCAATGCACCTGCACAAACCTGCTTGGAGACCTTTACATTCCATTGCCCTCGAGTGCCATAGGAATTACTCTGACTGAGATTTTCAAGATGACTGGGGCTGTGGTGACATCTACTTGTGACAGATTCCTGGAAATTATGTTTAAATCCCCACTAAGCTTAAAAAACTCAAACAAATCAACCATGTAATAAAAATTCTTGCATGTAAATTCACTCCCATCCCACAGCATCTGCAGGCGCTGCTGTGTCAATTGGATGCTGGATGCTCAGCACTAAGAACAGGCTGTGCTGCAAGGGCTCACTGCACTTAAAAAAAGTGCAAAATTGGACTTAAATCTGTGTCCAGGAGATAAACCCTAAGGCCAGCATAAGGACTTTGACTAATTAGGGCTATCTGGGCTCTCCTGTGTGACCCTTGTAGCCCTGTGTTGTGGGATCACCAGGTTCAACAGAAACATTTGAAAATTAAAGGTTATCATCAGCCCTGATCTCCTGTCCCCCAGTCAGGCTCACTTCACACAGAAGGACGACATTCCTTTAGCCCACATGCCATTTGTCTTTTGCCAAATCATGTGCCATTTCCTTTAAATAAAAAGGATTTTCAATCACTGATATTCATGCAAAAGTGTGCCGAGCAGGGAGAGGGTCAGTGCAAATGCATTTCATAGGCAGTACTATGGGAACCCGAAGGAAACGGGATTTCTCACAACTAGAACAGGCTGCAACTTGCCACAATTTTCACAGATTTTTTTCCAGGAAGTTTTCCATTTGGCCTGTAAATCTTTCTGGCCAGATAAAGTGCAGTCAACGCATAAATGAGTTGACAAGTCATCTCTGCACATACTAAGTTGCTTTTATTAATCCAGAACTGCATGCTACAGATACTGTACAGCATGAACATTTATTCATTACAAAAAATGGCTTCCAAACCATTAAAAATGAAAATCGGAATAAGAGCATAAAACGGAACAGTAACATCACAACTGTTAGGAAACATTCAAAGTATTCACAAAAAATGTTATAGTTAGCATCTTAATAAACCAGAGAAAAATCTGAGACAGTTTTACAATCGCTTCATGTCAACTACAATGGCACTGAATGAACAGATGAACAATTTTTCAGCTTTATACAGCGTTTTTTGCAACATCAACATGCCTAGTTTTTTTTTTGTTTTAAGTTTGCTACCTACCTGTATGTAGTAAGTGTACATAAAAGTGGCAGTCTGATTTTCCTTTTATGAATAATCTAATATACAGAATTTGGCCCTTAAGGGTTTATACCTCTTCATTTTAAATGCTTTCCGGACAATCTGCTACCAAACACGTCTGTTATAGGTGACATTAAAACTACATACATATCTACCTATGTAACATCACAGCAAAACATGATGAACAAAAAAATTACAGCATTAAAAAAAATAATAAAGTTGTCGGGAGAAAGTTAAAAGTCACTGAGAATTTTGGCACATAAAAATTTTGCACACAGCCTACAGTCCTAATGTCGCAGGGGATTCAGCTGCAGTTCTGAACGGGAGACATTTGGACCTTGCTATTTTTCCAAACAGCGTTGCTAAAAATTCCCTTGCTAAATTTTCAAGTCTTTTTGTGTGTAATGGCTTTTAAAGCAATTTTATTTTTTACACTATTGATCCTTGAAAAAATGCATCTGCAAATGTCCATTTGGTGGCAACTGTATCTCATACAGCACAAAAAAAAAAAAAAAATCACGAAAAGAAATCAAGAACAAAATCCCGGAAAAAATATATATATACACATTTATATATAAACTTAAAAACCTTGTACAAATGAGTTGTTATATATAAGATGCTTAC
Source organism: Lepidothrix coronata (assembly GCF_001604755.1). Taxonomy (NCBI): domain Eukaryota; kingdom Metazoa; phylum Chordata; class Aves; order Passeriformes; family Pipridae; genus Lepidothrix; species Lepidothrix coronata. The sequence goes on from NW_016690188.1 coordinate 1,153,755, forward strand.
ACTAAGGGAAAAAAAAACCCCTTTATACAATGTTTCAAGGAAAAAGAAGGAAGAAAAAAACATTTAAAAAGGGACAACATACAGATACAACAAGCAATTTCTAAAGCAATAAATACTACTGGTCCAATAGCGTTGTGATACTTTTAATTGTTGAGTAGCGCCCCCTCCCCCAAAAAGAACAACACCATGGAACAAGGTATATTAACACATTTTTTAACCCTTTGTTTCTGTACATTTAAACAATAACAAGTAACATCACAATAAAGGTTGTTTCACACAAGGAAGAAAAAAAAAAGAAGTAGTAGCGGCACTGCATTCATTGTGCCCTTAAAGGTTTAAAAACCAGATGTAAAATGATTGGTTCGCAAGCTCGTATTTAATACAAATAATAAAGAACCAATGCCTCCGGCAAGGGCTGCTTCAAAATTGCTTCTTTTTTTTTTTTAATTTTTAAAATCAGTCTTTAAAACTAAGCTATTGGAACTACATAACAATTATGTATATATATATATTTTTTAAACGCTACAAAGACTTTAAACAGCTGTTGATAAAAATTTTGGCAGAATCATGAGGCTTTTCTCATCTACATATTTAAAAAGGAGAAATTGAAATAAGAATGGGTCAAATATTGACCAATGAACTCGATAAAACATCAACTAATGTAGCCACATGGCACGAATTAAAAACAAAACCAAGAAACGACGACAAACAGTGGACGACAACGAGGAGGAGAAGGAAAAAAAAATAAAGAAAAGGAAAAAAAAACAAAACCCCAAACACCAACAGAATTCAATCCCCCCGAAGAAAACCGAAAGGGCTAACGAGGCTAAAGCTATTCTAAGGACTTGGTTACGAGGGAGAGCGGCTGGGGCTGTGTCCCTGCCAGCGAGCTGTGGGAATGCAAGGAGGACGTCGAGGGCTGTGCTAGGGATGCGGCGGCGGCCGGCGGGAGGGCGGCCGGCGGGTGGTCCAGGGCCCCGTTGGGGCAGCTGGCGGCAGGCAGGGCGCCGGGCTTGCTCGCAGCGCTCTCGGCGAGGACGAGCGAGGATGGTGGTGGCATCATCACCAGGTGTGCCAGCGGGTCGGGCTTCAATGAGAGCGAGAGGGGTTGTGTTTGTTCAGTCTGTGGTTTCGAGTCTCTGGAGGGGGAGGCGAGCATGGCAGGGGAGGACGGAGGAGAGTCTAGTAAGCTTCCATCTGAAGAGGGTGGGCTGACGCAGCTGCCTTCACCTTGTATGTAGCGAACGCACTTTTTTTTTCTCCTAGAAACAGGGAGAGAGTTATCTGTGAATAGAGGGCAGAGATGCTGATGGAGACAGTTATCTAAAGCAAAGAGCCATCCATTTGCTACTCTGGGCTCTGCATGGGTGGCACCCTGGCCCCATGTGCCATCCTGGGGGTCTGGCGGGGTGTTCTCGGCACCAAGCCCACTTGGAAACCTCCCCTTGGCTAAAAGATTTGGAAAGGATTCACCAATTGTGTCTTCATCCCCCCCCCTGCTTTTCAGGCTGCCTCGTTTCCTTATTTTAATAATCAGAAAATCAGATAAGTGGGTTTTGCAGCCCACTGTGCTAATCTGCAAACTTTCCTCCATGGAAAAAAAAAAGAATAAAGAAATTTAATCCTTCTAAAATAAAAACTCTGGATAGTTGATGGTATCTCAAGATGTCCCATAATGCTGTCCAACTCAACAGGGCTACACCTGTGTCACCTGTCGTCTCTTACGATGCCCTGCCCTTGGGAGGCAAGAACAGCTGCAAACTACCGCTCATTGCTTTCTCCTCTGTTAAGAACCACACCAAATCCAGAAATGTCAAGAGTCTGAAAGGAGGGATATATATAATAGAGAGAACGAGAGAGAGGGGAAATAAAAACAAAACGAACAAACAAAGCAAACGGAAGAAAAAACAGGAAAAGAACAGGATAAACAGAGCATGATCCAAAATAACAAGAATAACTGGTTGTATGGCCTGCAGGTTGTGGCTTTAAATCGACTCAGTTTTACTTTTTGTTTTAGGGGAGAGTGGTAGATTTGGGAAGCTGCTCATCTGTATTTTGGGGAATTTTCCTCTGAGAGGCCATCCATGTAACTGGTAGGTGAAAAGCATGATGACAGGTACAAAGGTGAAGAGCAACATGGAGCTTATTTCACACCAGGGAATACGAGAGTCTCGCAAGAGCCGCTCACCTTCTAATAAACAAGTGACCCGACTGAGATCTTTTCTCCTCCCTCTGTCCACTTAACAATGTCAAGGAGCAATGAAAACAGATGACAGTTTCACACCATCTCTCTTGCCAAGTATATGCAAGACAATTCTAGCAGTAGGACAGAAATAATGAGGCGAACAACCACAGCATCTGGCAGAATGATGTTCAGTGGCCACTTTGACCCTAAGAATGTTGGCTCTCCAGCCCTCCTACTCACAAGCACACTTTCCATGGGAAGTGCTGAAGCACTGTAATACAGCTCAAGGCATTTGACAAAGTCTGCCTAGAGCAGCTCTGCCACAAAAACTTTGGAAGCTCAGCTAAGCTGCACAAAGCCGCCAATGTGAAGGAGTAGGTTGCTCTGCCCCTCCTGTGGATACATTGCCCCAGCTCAGAAACTCCATCAGAGGAAGTGCCTGAGTGTGGCACAGCAGCTGAGGGTCACTGGGTCATTCCTCACTTGCACAGGTGTCCCAAATCCACTGCTGGTCGCCAGTGTTCTCCCCTATGTATGGTAACCGTGCTTGGGTTAAACCAAGCTCTGCCGTCTAGGCAATGGGGCTAGATGCTTCTTGACCACAAGGGAGATCAAACCAGCTTGATCCTGGAAGTAAAAAATATCATGTCCCATAGCCAGGAAGGGAAGAACAACCCTGGCAACCCATCTTTTACCATCTTCAGTGAGGGACCAGTGCTGTGATATCCCTTCCTCCAGAGACTCATGTTCTGCTCCACATTCCACATGGCAAGGTAAGGGGTTAGGGCTATTAGAGTTTTAACCATGTTAGCCTGCAGATCAATACATGCTAAAAAACTAAAGACAACCATGCAACTTAAATGTTAAAAAGAAAGAAAGAAAGATAGAAGACAGCAAGTGAAGGCTGTAAACCATGCTTTATTAGAGCAACGTTAAAAGACAGAAAAAATTAATTTGGTGGGCTCAAAACAGAACCTGTTAATTCTTCTACAATCAACAAACACCACGGATAGTCTTTGGCTCTTGACTAAAGACAATTCTGCTGCTCTTTCTCCCCTCTCCTCTCTCACCACTTTCTAGCTTCAGCTGTGCAGCGCTACCTGGGGTTCAGTTCATGTCTGGACCTTCTGTACAGCTCCAGTGGCAAAGCAGAACAGTTGAAGCTTCACAAAGCTCACCAATATTACTTGTGTGGAAAGGTGCATTCTTACAATCTGGAGAGTGCAGGACTCCCTCTCCATCATCAAATTAAAATTACTTGCAAGCAGAGACTCAAGCTCTGCCTGCCTCATTGATGGGGGTCCAGAAGTCATTTAACTGAACCTACAAGGCAGTTAATTATTTAACTGGAGGCAGTTTGAATCTAGTATGCCAGCATTTCAATTTTTTTTTAATATTATTTAAGTTCTGTGGCCTGAAAGAAAGAGCCTCCATGGCAAAGCAGCCTTAAACCAGGTCTACCTGACTTTTCGACTCTGCAAAATTAACAACCTTTTTAAAACTAAACTCATTGCTCTGCTACTTGAAGTAATTTTCCTTTGATTAGTATTAAGGGAGCAGATTGCTTCCTCTGCTTCTGCTGTATATTAAACTCGTTAACAGTGTGGCCACTGGAAAGCCATTTACTTCAACTATGATGGCTCAAGGGGGGGAGACATTTCTCCAGACTGTGTCAATCCCACCATGTGCTACCTGTGGTCAGGTACATGTACATGTACATGTGGGACAAAAGGCACGGACAGCAAAACCCCATGCAAGACTAATTTTAACAGAAGTGAACAACACCAGGCAACTCTGGTGAAGGAGAATAAGAAAAAATCTAAGGAACTACTTGTGCCTCAGTTTTGCTCTCCTAAAAGCTGTAATAAAAATACTACCCATCCCCCCTCAGAATCACTAGTGAGGATTATTCACCTGCGTGTCGCTCTGAAGACATCAGCTGCTCCATCAGTCTGGTAAATACCAACAGACCTGACCCCACTTGTGCTGCCCTTAAAACTAGCCCTGGGACAGCACCAGGAAACCTGTAATGCTGCAATTGCCACGAGTGAAAGCCACAGAGGATGACAAGAGTTTCTTCAGCTGTTGTGAGCAAAGATGTCTCAGTTTTTATAACAGTAGCAAACTGGACATCTTTAGCACCTAAGATGCACTACAAAAATGCTACCATGCTAGCAAATGCAATGTTATGATGGTTAGGACCAGAACTAGGAGAGAAATACCTACAACTAATACCTAGTGATAAAATGCCTCCATGCATTAAAAAAAAAAAAAAGAAAAAAAAAACAAACTAAAAAAGAAAAGCAGTTAACTCTGTATCAGTAAGTCTAAAGCTGTCGGCTATACCACTGAAGTTGTCCCTGATGTGCTGCAAAGACTTCTGACCAAAATTTGGCGTAAGTTAAGAGAGGGTTTATGCTTCCCATGTAACCTAAGCACCGTATAGACCAAATAAAAAGTCCCCTTGCTGATAAAATGTAGTTTTAAAAGTATATTGTTTACTTAAGCAGCCAGGGAAAGATAAAACAACACAAACATGATGTGCCCCCAGTTCTGGTACTTGGCACACTGAGTCTGACATGCTTCAAATACTCTATCTCTAGACTACACAAATATCAGCTGATAGTGTGCAGCGAGCTAACCACAGAATAGAGCCTAACTAAACACAGCATGGGAGTCTTTGGCTAGAGTGAGACTTGAGCCTCCTGACACACTGAAGTAGCTATCCAGCTCCTCTGGACTGAACCCTACTTCCTTTAAGCTTCAAGAAACTGCTGCTTTCCAAGCTTGTTTAACATACGTACTGGTGCTGATATCTAAGAGCCCAACAGCATGTCTCAAATGGGACTATATGCAACCTGTTGAAGTCATTTCTGGTGCCTTATCTGGTATATACTGACACACACCGCCACCCTCGATCTGTGTTTTCCTGGACACTAAGCACAAACAAGACTGCGTGCATACACAAAATACGATGGACGTCTGATCTACATTCTAAATGAGATGGAGCACATGGGACTGGCATGAGTAAGAGGGGAAAATGTGGGAGAGGAATCACTACACAAAGAGAGCGGTTTGGGTTGAAATACCTACCATCATAATATTCCAAATTCAAAGACTGCTTGTATCAGAATAAAGAAACAACAAATTTAACCAAATGCGATCATATAAGGAAAAAGGAATGAGAAAAGAACTACTCGGTATCCCTCCACCAAGAAAGAAGTACGTACTGAGTTACACATGGAATTAAACTCCAGTAGAACATGGGCTGCCGAAATTTGGGCTCTCTGATATCTTTAATTTCCTTTTAATGCTGGAAACTGTGTTACTGAAGTTGCAATTAGTTTTGTTTAGAGCACAGATGTTTACAGCTCACTCACAGGGATAAAATTTAGGAAAAAACTTATTTTTGGAATCAGAAAAAAAAGACATCAGATCGTTTTAAAAAATGGTATATACATAAACCTTACTGAGGTATGGAAGCCTACAGGTGGCTATTTGATTCTGCAGATGATACCAAAAAAATGAATACATTATAAGCTGTAAACACTGGCTTTTACATCTCTGATCATGAGAAAAACACTAGTGCTGCAGATCCCAGAACCTTTTTAAAAAGCCTTTGGAGGCAGCATAGACACGAATGAAAGACAAAATATAAACTATCCAGCTAAACACTATTTTTGCTGGCAATCTGGAAAAAATAAGCAAAAAAAAGGCAAAAAAATAATTGCCAGTTCTAAGAACTTCGAGTTTTCTTGTTCCCAGTTCTACCACCAGGGAGAGGTTATTGGTAAAGAAAGAGAGAAAATGGCATTAAATTAGCAAGAAATTCAAAAGATCAAAGATTATTAGCAATTGATGCTGTGGGAAAGAGAAAGGTGGGGAGTGGGGAAAAAAGATTAAAAAAATAAAATCACACAAATGCACTAAGAGGACAGATTGCTTTTATTTCCCCAAAGGCCTAATGGGTAGTATTATACCTGCATGGTTTGCACCATAAACTCTGTCGGTCAAGCCCGAACAATGCCCGACACTTCTTTGGAGTATTTGCATCTGTTAGCATAAGGTAAACACAAAAAATACAACACAATGGTGGATAGAGCTCATTTGGTCTGCGTCATCTTAGCTACAGCTACGTTTAGCTTTCAGTCACCTCCGTTTTATTTGGTAATCTCCCCTCGTACCAAGGGCAGGAAAGAAAACAGGACTTTCACAATGAGCCAGAGGAAAACCAAAAAAACCTCCGACCCAGCCACGTGCCTGTTCTGGTGTTGGTACCGCACTCAAGGGCTTTGGGAGTGACTTTCCTTGGGTGGAGGCTGGGACAGCAGAAGTGTGGCTGAGCCACAGATCAGATGGGCTTATGGTTGATGCTGTTTTACAGTGGGTTTTTGGCTAGCAGCAGCAAAGAGAAAGGCGAAAAAAAAACCAACCAACAAAATAAAAAAAAAAAGCAAAATCCTTTCAGAGAGACGATAACTGATGGCAGTGTCCCACTCCCTTGTGTCTTCCAGATCACAACACAGAGCTACAAAGCAACAAGGCAGGAGAAAAAAAAGGGGAAAGTACCAAATAAACCAGCTGCAAATCAGCCATAGCGAGTCTGGGAAAACTATACACACCTGCAGGGGCCGCACCAGTTATTCTGTTGATCAAGGCCAAAGCGCGCTCGGCATTTCTTAGGAGCGCTCAGGTCTGAATGAGTTCAAGAAAAGCGAGCAGAAAAGGGAGAGGAAAAAAAAGAAAAGGGGAGAGAGGGGAGAGAGAGAGAGGAAGAGAGAAAAGGAGAGAAAAAAAGAGAAAGATAAAAATAAGGAAAAATAAAAATAAAAAAGGGAATAAAAATCAATGTCCTCGTTATTAATTGCAAATATTGACTTTTGATTTAAAAGTTAAAAAGAAAGTGATAATCACATTTTATTCAACTCTTGAGATTAGCTGTTGCAATTAAAGCTGCAGTATCCCTTTATAAAGGACTGTTTCTTTCCCTTTTAAGAGAGCAGGTAGAGGAATGTCATTGTGGTTGGTCTAGCAGAATGTTCCAGGCAATATTTATTTGGGCTGGGTTTTTTTTATTCTCTTTTTTTTTTTAAAGAGGGGGGGGAAAAGGAAGAAAAGAAGCTGAGTATGGAAGTTAGATCCTGAACATGCTTTTTTCTTCAACTCAGATACAAAATAAGAAAAAAAAAACAAAGAAAAAAAAGAAAATCATATCTCCTGGGATAATGCAGCTTTTGGAATAACATTCAATTTATTTGTTTTTATTAATTTGTATTTAAAAGAATGGATAAGGATAAGCAGATTGCGAAATGAGCATGTTAGTATCAGCCAGAAAATAAAACGTAAAGCATGGCAAGGTGCTGAGTTAGTACAGGCAGTGAATTGCAATGAATAGGCGGCTTGAGCAGAAAGGAAAAAAAAATCCAAAACTAAAATAATAATAAAAAAATGCGTATGCATGCTAATGTGAGAAGACTTAGTGGGAGTCATGAAAAATGCCATTAGATTAAGGAGGTTCATTACTGACTTGCTTCCATTCTTTATCAGTCTCTTTAAAGAAATACTGCATATTCAATTTGCACAGTTAGTACAACTCTTGCGTTATTTTTACTGTATTACTGTTTTAATAGCAATTGTTACAAAAACAAAAAAAAAAACAAAATTAAAAAATACTATCAAACATAATAGATATAAAGATATATAGATAATAAATACTATCAAAACGTGTGGATGGTATTTTTTTCTTAATGTCATAAGTGTTTAATGTTAAAATCTATAATGGCAGGAAAAAAAATTAAAAAGCAGTTTATAAACTATTTTAAATGACTCAAAATGACGTTAGCACCTGTAATCGGAGGAAGTGAAAGGCAAGGATTTAGGAAACATTCGCTGTGTTCTGAAAAAAAAGAACAAATTATACAAAGGCTTCAAAAAAACTAAGTTAGGGCTTCTTCGAAATTGACTATGAGATTGCCTATGCAGTATTTCTAATTTCCTATATATATAGAATGGCAAACCTCCTTAATTTAAAATGGGTGCGATTTACCACTGTAAGGCATGCATCAGAACACACAGGTACAGCCCAAATTAATACCAAACACACACACACACACACACACACACACACACACACACACACACACATATGCGCACAATAAGCGGACAACTTTAACAACGATGGCATAGGCATTACAACTACGGCTCTGCAGTTAAAGGCTTGGCAACTACTAAGTACAAATTCAGCTAATGACACACGAGGCTCTCACATGCAGTGGTTTGGGTTACTAGTTTTAGAAGGGCAGTAATGCATAAATAATTGGAGTGCATTTTAAAAAAAAAAGCTGTCTAGTATAGGGACCGGCTCCCCTGAGGCCAGGAGACCTGTACCCACCTCCCCCGTGCCTAGAAGGGTCACACCAGGATTGCCACACTTCCACTAAGCAAGAGATTTAGACTTATTTTTACTTACCATTGGTCTCTCCTGGCTGCTTATCCCTTTTCCTCTTCTTCTTCTTTCCCTGCAGGAAACATACACAAAGGAGAATGATTTAAAAAAAAGCCAAAACAAGTGTCCTTGAAAGTCAGCACTGAGTAGTGAGGCTGTGGCTGGTGTGGGAAGCTCCCCAGGGAGCACACTGAAGTCCAGCACTAGCTCACCCCTGGTGCAGGGAAGTTTGGGGGACCCCAAGGAGATGCTGCCGGGATTGGCTCTGCCTGCCTTCCCTGTGACTTTTAGGACAGCCTCACTGCAGCTCCCCCCAATGTTAACACCCACCAAAGCCATGAGCAGCTGGGGAGGGGGGAAAATGACTTGCAAGATGCTACTTTTGAGCTGAGATCATCACGAAGACAAAAACATTTGACGTGTGTGTACGCTCCTGCATCCTGAAGTTTCAGAAATTGTTTGTGGTCATGTTTTGGTGAGGAAGGGAGGGAAAGAACAGGGAGATTGAAGCAGGGAGAGTACATGAGTGAGGTCAGACTGAGCCCCTGGAGTTCCTCAGCACCAAAACCCAACCATTAGAGCAGACAAGGAAGCCACAGCAATGAGCAAATCCTAACCTGCAGTTTTGTAAGTGCACTGACAACCTAGAAAGCAATGCCAGGACAAGAAAAAAAATCCAGACATAGCCAAGAGCCTTCCCACATTTTGCTCTATCACAATGAAAATAACCAGTAATATTTTGCTAAACTGTGTCCCTTTCCCACTGTACCACAAGACGATGCAATTTGCTACGGTTTTTGACTGTGGGGAGAAAATCCTTTTCTCAATTTCCCTCCAACAGTGTGAGAGAGGACAATTAGGAGTCCAACTTCTGTGGAAACCCAGTGATTGCTTTCCAATACAAAAATTAGAAAGTAATAAGCATAGCTCAAAAGAGAAAAGCTATTTTTTCCAGGAAAACTCTTCTAACACTGATGTACAGAGTTTGCAGAGCAGTACAACAAGGTCAGTGGAGGCAACAGAGTAATTTCATTTTCACAACTCCCCAGATGCTAAAAGCAACGACTTTTGGGCCATCAGTGTCAACTCTGAACAGCACAAGAGATCCTGACTTTTGAAGACATGGCAGTAAGAAGAATCAGCGAGAAGACCCCAGAGCAGCAGTCCCTTGTGGTCAAGAGACAACAAACGTGTCTTGGAAGAAGGAATCTCACAGCACTTTTGAAGGGGTAGATGTATTGTAGGAAAGCCAAGAGGTTCTCCCACATGATGGGCACCCTTCTCAGAAGGTCAAGATTGGCTTCAGTGTGTCACATGCACTATAACATTTGGGACATTCATTATGATAGGTTTCCTAGAAGGTATTAGTAAAAAATTCCCCCAATGTGAAAGTAGGATATTGATTTGTTGTTGCCCTGTTTTTCCTCCCCAAAGCTGCCCTTGTGGCATGGGGCTTCTGTACTCATTCCTCCTTTCTTTCTCAGGGCTGTAAACTTCCATCCTGTTGCCCAGGCTGCTCCAGGTTTATGAGATCCTTCTGGAGATGTAAAAAGCTGTGTGCACCATCCATTTTTAAAGGCATTTTGAACAACATGCACATAATCCTGTATCCTGGATGCTGCTGACAAATCATCTCCCACACGTCTGAGGTAATTTTTTGGGGATATGGAAAGTTGTCAATTGCTACAGCAACCATCAGTCTAACAAGACAGGCAGACAAGACAGACAAGTATTGCTCCTAAAGCTCCTTGAGAACAGAACAGGGAAAATATAGTATCTTGAAATCCACATATCACATAAAGATACAAGAGGCTCAGACTCTGCTCCATCTATATTGATCTAGATTGACAGTAACTGTGAAAGTCAGTGGATATTTTCCAGCTTTCAACAATGTAACCAAAACCAGACAACTGCCTCAGGATCATAAGCCTGATTTTTATTTAATCTCAAGGAGGCCACTTCCATAATTAATAGACTGCATCTGTGATAAATTTGCTTAATTTTAGCAGTTCATTTGGGAATTCAAGGGCTATTTCAATTTAAGACCTTATAACTTCTTCAGATGAGGGCCAGCCAGACCAGAGGTGAGGAGTTATCTGCCCTTCACAAACTCTTCAAGCCAGGTATTAAAGCACTGCAATGCCCTGTTAAAAACATCTGATTTACAGGAATGTCAGCCAGGGACCAGGAATTTCTGGTTCCTTTTCAACACAAGCTTTGAAAACTGTTCCTAACAAAGAACTGACAGAGGTCCCACTAACTTCTATTATACCTTTTTCAAAGGAAACAGGGAGAAGAATCACCTGGCTTGCTTGTTCAGTTCCTCAGATACAAGAAGATATTTGACTACGCACCTAAATTAACATATGGACTTTAAGAGAGAACTATGGCAGCACTTTTGCAAGTGCTCTGCAGAAGGCACCGTTTTGCCTTTGCCACAGATTGTCCTCCTAAGACTCAAGCAGATTGTGACATTTTCTGTCATTGTACCATACAAATTTTTAGGATGCAAGTACATAAATATAGATATAAATACTTGCTAACCATTTTGGCAGCTCCCTCTACAGAACCAAACCAACATGGGGTTTGACATGAATGCAGTACTTCTTTGGTACTAATTTTCTAGACAAGTGGTGGGTGAGGTGACTAGACCCTTACATACTTCTGAGACCAACACTCAGCATGGCTTAATATCTTATATTAGATCTCAGGAAGGCAAATGTGCCTTGTGACAAGAACAAGCCAAGAAGGATTCCCCAAATACTCTTCTCTTATTTAAGTGCAGGCTGAAAGCTGCATTTCCTGAATGTACTGCTCCTGTTTCTGAAGACCTGGGCTGCAGCTGCCCTCATCCTTGAGCCCCAATGTGAGATGCCTAACAATTTAATCACTTCAAGCAGCCCAAAGTTACTCCCCTGCTTGATGAGTAAAGGGCTCAAAACCCTACAAACCATTGAGGGAGGAGGGTAACTCGGAGAGCTGTGAATGGACCAGGAGAGGAGACATAAATAAATTCTGCAGATGATGCAAAAATACCATGCTCTCCTCAGGCAGGAAGGTTCCCCCTGAAGGTCACTTGGGGGTACAGCATCAAGCCGCTGGGAAAGCACCGGCTTTCTCATCCTGTCCTTTTTAGCTTGAGAAGAAAGGGTTTCTCAGTGCTCACACGGTGAGGACAAAAGTAAAAGGTCCTAAACACTGAGGCTTTGTACGTGCCCATCTGTCAGTGGCACAGTCAATGAGCATCCCTGAAACCTCAGTCGAGCCTATACTCCCTTTGAACACCCAAGACGACGATACTGCACAGTGTTGAGGAACTACCTCAAGCCTATAGTCTAACAGCCTCAGGCCAGACTATGCTGAGAAGCAGGGAGCAAGGCTGAGCCCAGTAGAAAGAAAAGATGATCAAGAAAACAAAGATTTGAAAAAATGTCCTTAATTACATATTGCTAAATAAGTGAGCATGTGTACTCTCCACCACTGAAATGGCAGAAGAGTGCAGAGAGTTGGTGCTACTCTGGGCTTTGCTGCAGACTCTGAACTAGCTTCTCCCCACCCATGCATGTAAAAGTGTAGATTCTCAGAGGCAAATATTGCCATATACAGCAAAATAGGATATTTATGGTAAAACAGGCAGTGATGAGGATGGGGATGGAAGAGAGAGACTTCAACAAAAGCAAAATGTGTAACATTATATGTAACTGACATCAATCTTAGAGCTCTTGGTCCCCAAACCCACAGGGAAGTCTGCCTAGAAGGCAGGGAACAGGGTTTATTCCAGAATTAGAGATCTTGGAAGTTTTAGGTGATTTTTATTTACCTTAAAAGAAAAAAAAAAATCAAGATGCTACTATAATCCTATTAAAAGGAGTTTAGAGCTCCCACCAATCCACAAATGTTTCAAGAATGTATGGGCTTAGGCTTGCAAACACTTATTACCATCTGCTCCGCTTACCCTTCATGGAAGGAGCTATAATACTAGTAAGTGGTTAGAAAGCTGGCCTTGTGTTTTTTTAAGAGACAGAAAATTCTACCACTTTTAGCTACAAAACAAGCTTTCTGAAAGAAAGAGGGAGGAATCAATCTTAAAAACAATCCATGCATTGACCACAGATTCCAATACACTTTTTAGAAAAATGAGGAGGGGAGGGAAAAAGACGGTAACATGGGCATGAAAAAGCAAAAAATAATCAAAATATACTACAGTAGAGCATGGAATAATCAATTTAGCCCCACTTGAGAGTAAGACTTTCGAACAAGTTATGCTTTTGGTTTTGCCAGCCCTTCTCTGAAGCTAGGATAAGTCATTCTTCCACTTTCCACTATACTCTCACACAGGTAAGTACAAGACACTTATTATTCATCTCTTTTGGTGGAGAGGAGCCATACTAGGGGAATTTGATTTTTTTTTAATGAAATTTAAAATGACCAGCAAGCCAAACAGCATTTCCAGATGTTGGTAAAAGCAAAATTAAGACTTTCTTCACAGAGCTCTACTGTCATGCCCCAATTCCAACCCTTTACTAGTCCCAGCCAGGAAGCCTCTTCCAAGTGGAGGGCTGGGAATTATCCCCAGTAGTTTTAGTACCGCAGAGGGAAGCGCCCGTTGTTGTTACCAGACTGGGATCCCGAGGCACGCTTTCCAAGTAGTGCTCGTGTACAATGTGTGATCGTAGTTCAGCAGGTCACATACACATTTCTACAAGCTCTACTACTAAAAACATTTCCACCTACATAGGAACCTACATAGTTATCCCGTGCAGACCAGCCCGGGTACAGCTGCATATGAAGCTGTCGCTCCTTTCTTGCTAGTTCATAGTATTTTGCTTGTTCTTCTCTGGATAACGCGTGCCACTGAGGTGAAGAAAAAAAAAAAAGACAAAATAAAAAGCACTAGTGGTTGGGGTTTTTTTTTAAGCACGTTAAGAGCAAAGTATATTATATTTATATATAAATACAGTCAGAATTGATTTTCACAAAGAAGGGATAAAAACAGATGATCTGGCATGCTGACATTCATATTTTATTTATAACTCCAGATTATAACTCCAGTTAACTCAACTGAGTCACAACTAATCATTTACATTCACTCAGCCCCTTTGTCTCCTGTTGAGAGAGGAGAATTAAGAAAACTAAACAAAAACAAACAGCAAGGGAGAGGGTCCAGAAGCTGAACCACTTGTCCTGAGTCAGAACACAGCTTTAGAGGTAGTCTCCCCTTCCCTTCTCCACTGGCATTCTCTCTCTTCTAGCTCCCACAGGTGCTGACACTGATACTGTACTCACAAGCTTTTTTATTTCCTATTTACATTTCTACCTATCTTAGGACAAAATAAAAATCTAAGATTTTTTCATCTATAGGTCATGGAAATAACACTGAAATAAAACTGTTAATAATTAACTCCTCCTCTTCCCCATAAATGACCCCACTGGCAAGAACTATCTGCTAAAACTAGACATCAAACCAAGGGCTTTTGTTTAGTAATTTCCCTAGTCATTATCAAAATAGCAGGAGAACACAGGGATTCAGAAGGTGTGAATCCTACCGAGTTTCAGTCCATGCTTGTGCTTGTCCCTTGTTACCTACCCTTCGACCGAGGATTTGGTTGATGGCTGCGCTCTCTTTCAATGTGCATTCTGCTACAACTTTTGCTCTCATTTCCTTCATATACAACATAAATGCATTAAGAGGTTTCTTTATGTGTGGCTTCTTTTTCTCTTCTTCTTTTTTGGAGTCCTGATGTTTTCTGAAGGGTAAAGATACAACAGAGACCTCACAGTGAGAACCCTTGTGAATGTATTAAATTAATCCCCTCAGTCTCTCTAGCATTAATCCTCAGAAATCTCTAGGAAGAGGACCAGACGGTTCCCTAGAGCCTTTGCCCTGGCTGCTGTATGAAAATAGTTTTAAGAGCATTATAGGAAAACTCATCTCGTATTTATGCAATATCACCAAGTACCCTCTCGGTCCCTGCAAAAGCCTTGGAAGGACATGGACATCCAGTAAAACAAGTTCAGAGGGAGGGCTTGTGAGCATGATGGTAGAGGAAATAATTACATCCCATCATCAGTGGGAACCAAAATGCTCTCTTTGTGCATCACCTGTGAAATGAAAGGCAATAAGCACCAGAAGCACCATGGGCAGAGGTAGATGAGGGCTCTCCTTGGTTCAAACCTTAACTTGATACCAGCTCTCTGCAGCTTTGAACAAGCCATTTATGCTCTAATTTATTGTCTCCTGTGGTGTATCTGATATCTCAAGGCTTCAAATCAGGCACTGAGTAACAGAGAAACCAGTCAAGAAACTTGAATCTTGATCAAGAAAATGCCACTTTCTTGTTAAAACAGGTGAAATTAATAACAACTTGACTTATGCCACAGAATGACTCTGAAAGACTGCTACCATCATTTTGACACACTCTGTCAACTAAACCATGTTCAAATCAATTATAACACAAGAGAAAAAGCAATTAAAAAATATTTTACACCAAAAACATTATCACAAACCTAATCCTTTTTATAACCCCCACATGCATAGGTGATGCTTTAAGTATTCTAAAAAGAAGACAGAGAAGCAAAAACTTACGAGCTGTGGAGTGAGCCGACGTCGCTCTGGGAAGATTCCTGTTTGACTGTTGGTGTGACTATGGCCGGATGAGGAATTCCAGTTGTATGTAAACTATGGTGTGGCGGGACCATGTGTGGAGGAAACCTAGAGGAGAGAAAGCTGTGTAAATCGTCAGAATAAAAATGAATGAATGGGGAGGGATGTGTACACACATTAAAAAAACCCCTGGCATATAACAAGCACATGACAGCTAGACAAAGCATATGAAAGCTGGCAGCATTAATTAGCAATAAATTAAACATAATGACTCTTCTAATGTCATTAAAGCCAATCTTCCCCTTCATTATCATTACTGACATGAGACATCATGATTTTTAACATCTTTAACAAAAGGCGAATTCAACTGAATGAACATGTATGAAGGTGGAATTTCAGCTACCTGCAGCAAAATCCACCAGTCCATTTCTTTGCTAAGAAATTAGCTATGGTAACCAAGGAATCAATTTTTATAGTTTTGAATCATGTTGTGAATTTAGGATGACATCCTTTATTGTATATTGACAGCAAAATAAAATATTAATGCCAACACATTCTAGATGCATTTTTGATAATACTTATAGATGCCTCATTAGCTACATTTTGTTGATGGAGCAAAAGAAAATATTTATTTGTGTCTAATAAATCTCTGAGCCACATTTCTTTAACAGAAGGTGGGAAGATTGTGAAATTTAATCAAATTTGACCCATTAAAGTAATGTAGAACAGCTTAAATTCATGCAAAATAACAGTCTAGACTTTCTAAAGAGAATAAAATGTTGCCAACTTTATGGTTTATGGTCATATACATGGACAGGAAACTGGATTCAGAGGGATGTGCAATCCTTCTTCGTGAATCTAATTGCCTGGTCGGGATCACAGCACAAACACGGCACAATCATTCAGACTTTTTACACTTTAACCAAAATGAACAAACTTCTCAAAAGCACGATTGACTTGTTATTTGTCAATAGTCTCAGAAAGTTTTTGCAGTGAATAAGGAAAGCACAATATGACTCTGACTGCCTTTCTCTCAGAAAACTCCCACTGAAGTCAATGGGTTTCCAGGGAATGGGATCTAGCCTAAAATAATATTTCAGAAATATCTTTCTTCCACACGCCAAAGCTAAAGTGATCTGGCAAATGACAAGGGTTTTTCTTACTGCAAATCCCTACTCTCATCTCAGATTTTGAACCATCTGGTCCAAGTAAAATAACCCAAGAATATGGAACACTCAGTGGGATAAATAATTACTTCTTCTGTCATCAGTATACAATGATTTTTTTCTATCCAACATGATTTAAAATGCGGTGATACACCATGGATCAGTAGACTGTGCATAAGTATCAGAAATATAATGGGATTTCTTTTTTTTTTTCCCTCTCTCAAAAATTCCAATACTGAGCTTAACACCCCCCCCCTGCAACTGCCTAGACATTCCCTACATTCACAAGATGACACAGAAGTACTTCCATAAATGAGAAGTACTGTCCACCACAAGCTCTGAGGATCTTTGTCTATCAGTTGGTAGTACTCAGGGTGATTAGACAGAAGTATTTTGTCTTTGAAGGCAGTGGTAGGAAGAGCAAGGACTGACAGGGAGAATGTGAAATTGTTCAAGTTGTAGAGAATTGCAGTTCCTCACAAACAAAGGTATGGAGAGAAGGAGGAGAGTGGGATGGCAAGGGAAGCAGAGAATGGGCAGCAAAATGGTCATTCCTACTTCTGCTAAAAACTCACAGACACAAATCTCCAAGTGGATTGTCCAAGTGCCTTCCCACCCTCTGACAAAAGTAGCTGGGAGAGAAGCATACATTTGAGGATATACTTTGATTCATGGTAGGTCAGAACAGAAGACAATGTTGAGGCTGCAAAGGAAACTGACATTCTTGTCCCAATTCTGCCACAGGACTGCCTCACCATCAGCAAGACACAAACTGGGCCTTTGTATCATTTTTTTTTCTATTCTCTCTTTATTTTCCTGTGTATGTATTTTGATTGGACATACTTAAAGTTTGTTCACACAGCGCCTGGGGCCTTCAGCCACAGTACAATGCAAACAGTAAAAACTGACAGTAAGAGATTTTTTTTTTTAAATAACTTACAAACATGGCAAAAATAAAACTGATGGTAAAATATAGACCTCCATGAAAGCGGTGTAAGTATAGTAATAAAAAGTTGACACATGTCCTATTGAATGACTGTCTCTCCTAGGCAAGATCCAGTGTTCAACAGAGGACTATGCTACTGGGCCTAGCAAGGCCAGTGAAAAGGGGACAATGAAGGATGAAGATGGAGATGAAAAGCCTTCCTTCAGAGTGCAGGCAGTAAGATCTGTATTTGTCTGACATGAGGGCTCAGTAGGAAGTGGCGTGGGCACATACCAGTGAGGAAAAAGCTGAGTGCAGTGATAGCGCAAGGGTATGAGAATGGAACTAAGATCAGACTCATCATTGGAGAAGGGCTTCCAAGTATAACAAAAGGCTGATTACAGATGGAGTTAATGGGGACAAAAGATGATACTTGTTAAGCTTCTGTAGAGGATCCTGTGATGTGGTCATGATAACTGGGTCACAGACTTGCTTCTGAAACAAGGAACTGGTCAAAAATGAAAATGCACTGCAAAATGAACTCTGCCTTCATGGTGGACTGTTGCATGATCAGGATACTCAAAGGAGACACATTCAGCAAAAGAGAGGGGTTATTTTATTTGTTTGTTTTTGATGAAGATTTAGGTACTTCAACTCATGAAAGATAGAGGAGGGTGAAGAAAATCTGCAAAAAATGTGACCTCCCCACCTAATTATGGGAAAAATGTACTTCCAGTTACTGTTCAGGAGAAAGAGAGTATTTACACATTGGAGAGTGACTAGACAGGGAGAAAGGACAGTGAAGGAAAAGAAACCTACAGGCACATGCTGTGTGAAAGCCTGAAGGATGGTGAAGCCTTCACTGACCTCAGCTGGGATACTTTACTCACTGAGCTCTAAACTCCAAGGACAGCCAGCAGCCTTCCTTAACAGGCAGCTGTAGCCCAGTAGTTATTTTTGGGCTTGCAGTTTCCACAAGAAAGTGGTGTGTTCATTACCAAGGGTCATTCATTTTTTCATACTGAATCTCTCCAAGATACAAGATTGCCTATTGGACTTACACATCTCTTCCTTTGTTTGGGGCTGTAAAAACATGATCTAGAACCCACAGCTCCTCTCACAATGCCATGGGCTTCAATGGGCTGGTTGAGGTTTCAGCCTAAAGTCTGATTGCCTGTTTATTTCCAGGCAGACATCCACTCACATGGCAATACAAGTGGGGGAAGAGTGTTAATTTTTAAGTTCCTGGCTGCACTCCAACTTCAGTAATTACATTCAGCAAAAGTGAATTTCCCCCGAAATTTCAATTACAGAAGGTATTTTCCACTGCCACCACTTAACTGCTGTGTAGTGTTTGTCTGGTGTAATTCTGCTAAATTATTTCCTGATTTCCTCTCACAGCAGTTGTTTTTTCATAGTGAGTCCACTGTTTGCCCATCAGTCAGTTAACCCTGTCCCATTTTACATTAAAGGCATATTACAGAGGGGTAATGAAGGATCAAGAGGTGTTACAAGCATGCTGCATGCATACAAAGTGAGTGGGGCAATGCTACAAGCAACAACGAAGAGTTACAAATGGTTAAAACAACCAGAAGACACTACCTTAATAGCCTAAACCATTTATGAAAAATCACTATTAGTCACCCATTAACCTTTTTATAAACTATTCATAAGCACACGCTAACGAACAAACTGTAATTACTAAGCTTAGGGAACATTCAGGGCTGGGAAGCATTATATGCTCCAAAGATCTATACCATAATGCAGGCAGAGATGAGAACTATTTTTAAAGAAAGGGTCTGGAAAACTGTGGATGGAGGGTGAGGTTGAGGTCTGCCCTGGCTTCAGTGTTTGGGCAGAGCCAGCACAGCAAAGCCAAGGCTTGTCCCAGGGCCCTGCAGGGTGGTTGCCCAGGGGCCATGAACAACATGTCTGCAGGCAAGTGTGGGCATCCCTGGGCATGTCAGCTCCATCTCCCAACTCCACTGGCCACTCAGGGCCAGGGCTGTCCCAGGGCTGAGCCCAGGCACTCCAGCTGATACGGCAGGCATGAGGAAACACGCCTCGAACCGTGTATCAGAGCACGGTCTGCCCAGAGGCTGTTCCCATCTATGGGAAACCAGGAGAGAAGTTTCTGGGCTGAAACAAAGGGTAAACATCTTAAATCTATTCATCACTCTGCATGTGTGCCTGAGCGTGTGTGTGTGCGTGTGTGCGTGTGTGTGTGTGTGAGGGCTCATGTCAGAGATAAAAAGAAAGGCTATGTGTGTATGTGCACACCCCTCACCTTCGCCTAAGACATTCACCATATTTTTTTCTCTAGACAAGTACTCCATGAATTGCAATAAACACCCTAAAAATTCTAAGCAGCTCATTATACACCACTGTCTCCTTTTATGGCTCCAAGCCAGAATATAATGATGAGTCTTAACTTGTTAAGGACAACTAATTTTTTGTTCCTGGCTGTCTCAGGGGCTTCTCTCTTACTCACTCTCACTTTACTTCACTGTTGACATGTTTCTGTTAACTGGATGTCATCTGCCTGCCTTGATTTTATGCACAAGCAGTGGGATGCATTTTTCTGTGCAACAATTCTGCTTTGAGTTGCATTAGATTTGTCATTATTCTCTCATTTTCCCCTTGCACTTGTAACATTTCATCTATTCCTGCCTTATTTTTTGAGCCACGGTGCACCCACATTATGGTTTATACATGATCTTGCTCCCTTTGAAGCCGGCAGATTTCAGAGCCAGCCCTCGTCAGGAGAAGTGCCTGCTACCAATTTAGCAGGCTGAGGGCCCCGAGCTCCAACAACTCAATCTAAAGGGGGTCACAGGGTGGCACAAGCGAGTGTCAGCAAGTGCTGTTTAATTGCCAATCTAGGCTTCTCCATGGTGTTTAAAGTATAATGACCCATCACTTAATTCTGAGAAGTCCTGGCCCTGCTGCTGAATGGAATGAATATCAAAGGATGTGCTAGAACAGGGCAAGGAGCCTACATTTCCTATAACTGCCATAAGTATAATAGACCTCTACTTCTGTCGTCCCATTACCACAATAATGTATTTAATTTGCTGTGTACTCTTTTTAACTAGATACCTTTCATAAAGTCTATCTTGGGAATATAGCCCCCCCTTCCACATCTCCCCCCTCCCTCAAATGACTAGCCTCTGTAATAATAATTAAACTAAATCAAGCTCTACTTTGCCTCACACCATGCCTGCAAGTATTTTTAGATATTTAAGAAGATTAAACAGAGGGAGGGAATCATTGTTTAAATTTGCAGCTCTCTCCCCAACCCAGTATTTTTTCTCCACAGGGCTGGAGAAAAAATTTAAAATTTCTTTTTAAAGTTGATTTTCCAGTTGTCTGTCTATTTGCTGGACCAACATGGACAAATTTTAATTTTTTGCTTTTCGTTTACTTATCTAAAGCACACAACACACTATTTCCCTACCCATTCACTCATGAGCTTAGGTACAGGTTTCCATTTCTCAATGAGCTGTGCTTCCCCTCAGCCCTCACTAATCTTTTCCTCCTTAAATCATCTATACACCAACCTTCACATATTAAACTGCAGAGATGAAGAGGAAGGGACAGAGCAAGGAAGAGATGTGGAACCTTGCTATGTAATGCATGCTAATTTAATTATGTGCCATCATCAAAATGGATTAGCTTTTTCAGCCCATCAAGAAAGTCTAAACTTCCACCGATTTAATTAACCAGACTGAAAATCAGATGAACAGAAAATAAAACTATCATTAGGAGCAATTAGTGATTACTTAAACATAGTGCTGCCAACCAGTTTGTAAATAAAACTAGCAGCCCCTAGAAAATTAGATGGAATTAATTGGAGGTAGGGAGGGGGAGAAATATATACTTCTAAAGCTTTAGAGGGTCAAGCAGGCCCTTTTATGTCGACTATCAGTGTTTGGAGCTTTGGTAGGGGAAAACACAGCGCAATAACCTTCCTCCCAACTCTGCTTGAAGAGCAGTCCTCTTCCCTCCCGAGACCTCCCTCTCGCACACAGAGTGCTGCTCTGGTTGGTAGTCACTGAGAAAGCAAAAGGTAGCTTGACTTTTCCTCCTTGCTTTTTCAACATTACATTCTCCCAGCTCTTTCATTTAGTTTGGCTTTTAAAGATGACTTCTTGCACCTCCACCTCTCCCTCAAAAACAAATCCTTGAAGCCCAGTGACAACATTAGGACACCACCTTCTCCTCACATGGGAAGGTACCCCTCTCCCTCTCCTCCTCCACCCCACCAAAGCGCTTTTAGAATTATGTTGCCTAGATGAAATGCACTCCAGAGAGAGCAGTAGAAGGAGTTACATTTGCTCTGGGTTTAGGACCTCAGTATTTAAACTCACCTTGACATGGAAGCATTGACGGTCAGAGCTGTTGGGTAAGGGTGGCGGAAACCCCCTGTCGTGATTGGGTACACTGGCTGACCTTGCCTGGCAAAAGAGAAGGGAAAGAGAGAATGAGAGAAAGAAAAAAAGGGTTTAAAAAAAAAAAAACCACAACAAAAAACTTCTCTCTGCACAGTAAGCTTTATTCTCATTTGATCAGAACAAAAATCTTGGGGATTGTACAGCAAGGATCAAAGGAAAGAAACACAGAACAATTTGAATGCCATAAATCTGATAGGAATGGCTAATTAAATTTTATAACCTCTGCTTATGTCAATAGAGACCCTCTCCCCAAGCTGAAACTAGGTGTTTTGTTGTAATAATTAAAGGCGAAGTCTCGCTTGCTTTAATGGAGCCATCACACTAATTGAGGGCTACACATCCAAAGGAAAACAATAATGAATGTAAATTTATACCAAAATAAAGTACAGTGAATCAAAGGACTTCAGTTGCGCTTTGGGCCTCTTTCGGTATTTAGATCTCGGTGAGAAAACATTAAATTAACAGAGCTTAATTTGTAGCCTTTTGTCAGATTAACAAGTGTTGACAAGAGTTACCGGGGGAGAGTCCCCAAGAAGTATTGTGGGTAACCAATAGACAATCACACCTCATTACAATAATTAAAAAATACAGCAACATGCAAAACAGCATCCTCATGAAAGACACACAACTTTTTCTGATGGAGGTTTGTCTGTGCTGGCTTGCTCGTTTCATCTGTCCTTCAAATATATCATCTGACTGGGCAAGATACTTTTGGGGTGAGTTCTATGCCAGAAACATGCAGGCCAGCTGAGGATAGATGGGTTGGGAACTTGATGGTGAAGCACAAGTGGCAATGAGAGGGGAAATGAAAACCTTGGGTTACTTCTGTGAAGTTGGCCATGCTACTCTCCTAGAGCAAAAGTGAATGTCATGGTATCACCCCTCAAAAAAAAATCACTTGGAGAAGCTGTAAGAGCTGTGTGTAGGAAGCACACTATGGGTATTGACCTGTTTAAACCAGCAGTGATGACGAGAGTCTTCCAGTGACAGACGTGGCCATTAGCACTTGGCTGGTGACACTGGCCACATGAGGAAACATTTATGTGCTTTGGCAGCCATGGCATGAGGCTCAAGGAGGACAAACCCATGTCTGCACACATACAGATGTAAGGTCTGAGACACAGATGAGCAATGAGGTACAGGTCAATGACAGTGAGGAGTTTCTTCCCTGCACTCTCATGTCTTTCATGTTCCTGACTTTTGGCACTAGCTGAGTATGTTTGTTTTAAATGCTGAGGCTGTTACTGTGCAAACTTGAGCTAAGCAGCTGTAACAGAGGAGCATGAGATGGCTGTACTGCAGCTAGGCCCTGCAAGCAAGCAAGAAGAAGAAAAGGAGCTGATATGCACTCTACCAATGTTCAGGGTGTCCTACATGTAAAGTAAGTCACCACAAATGAGGAGGAATTTCAGATTTCAGGGAGAAATGCTCTGGGTTTTTCTTCTGCTCATGATGAGTTCTTCTGGAGAAGAAGCCTTCTGCAGAGAGCTGATGGACTGCTGAAAGCTGATGCCTCACCCTCAGGGTGGAAGAGCCTCTACCCAAGCAAGCTGCATGACCACCCCATAAGGAAAGGCAGCCCACAAAATGGCCAGAAGTGGGCTGCTGTGGCCAACATCTGAGCTCCAGCTCTCCTGCATCAACACTTCTGTGCTTGAGAAAGGCCCCAAAAGCCTCTGATGCCACCAGCTCTCCCTGCCCAAGACCTGCCAGGAAGTATGTGGGGACCCCCTGCTCTCCTATGGGATGTCAACTCCAATTCCTCAAGGAGGGCAAACTTGTGGAGAGGTATTTTAGCACAGCTGGCCAAACAACCTCAAGCAGGAGCAAACTATTCTGAGCTTTGCGCAAGTCATTTCTGGAAGAAATACAATCACCCCAATTTGTGAGAAAAAGAGGGTAACAGTCTTGATTTATAATGCAGCAAACTCTTGTATCCAGAAATACAAATGGATTTTATAAGTATTTAAATCAAATATACTACACAAAAGGCTTAGGTAGTGCTTAAATGTATTATAAACCCATTGAAGAGAGGGCAACATAAGAAAAAAAAGAAAATAAGGACCCAGCTACCGGAGGGGGTCTCATCCAACAAGGCTCTGCAAGTGGGATATGAGGAACTGAAAAGAAAACAAAACTTCAAGCTAACTTTCCACAGCTTTTTTCTTGGCCAGTTTTAAAGTAAACTAATTCCTCTTTCTTGTTTGCAAGAAAATTCCATTCCTCAGATGCCAATTGCCCAGCCGCATCTCGACTAGGAATCCTGCTCACTGGTCGATGCAAAGCTCTACTGTTTCACAAGAAAATTGAAAGTACTTTCAACATAAAAGGCAAATGAAATTTAAAATTGCACATTTGTAGTGAATATGGCCCTGGTAAAAAAAAGGGTCCGTGAGAACCACCCTGAGTCCTCAGAAAATCAAATCTGAAAAAAACCCACGTGGCGCAGCATAAGGGCAATAACAAGGAAAGGACATTTCTTCAGAAGAGTTTAAAGATTCATGCTTCACAAGCCATCAGCCAGCTGGGATGACATGCAAAGCTGTGTCCAACTTCTCATGTCTGTTTAAGACCACATGACCTGGCGTAAGTTTTAATTAACCTTCATGAAGTGGGTAAATTCATAACACTCAGTGCAGTGGCAGTTGGCAAACAAGCTCGGCAAAACTCAATGCGCGCGTGCACACACACACACACACATATTTTTACACAAATTTTACACATCAGAAAAAGAAAAAGGAAATGAAAAAAATGGAACTCCTTACTGTGGTACTAACCATCCTAGCGGATGGGGGATTTGTCCTACAGTGCCCGGTGATAATGGATAATAAGGAGATATATCTGGAGGATGTGGAGGCCTTGGAATTCCTACAGAAGAGGAACATAAAGTAGCGTCAGTACAGAGACGTGGAAATAACTGAAACATAAAGAAAAACCACATTTGTTTCTAAATTTCTATCAATTTATTTTAATTACAATACTTGTGCCTTCACTTTGGGTTTCCAAAGGTTGTTTCACACTCTTATTTTATAAAGTGAGCCTCCTGGCATTTTCTTAAATGATATTCAACCAAAAAAAAATGATATTATTCGCTTTCTCAGTCACCTCTCCAATCGGAGATAGTTATTCTGTTATTTAGAAGTCTCAGCTATAATTTCGGTGTGATGCTGTACTAGATACTGTCTTAAATGCTCAACAGAAAGATGGATCCTGTAACAACTTCATGGTTATTTTAGTCTCAAAGTCAGCCAAGAGACCCAGATACTGACTGGGTACTCAATAACATGGCATTATTCCAAGGTAATCTCCAAAATGAGTTTAAAAGTCACTAAAATTGCAAATGATGTTTGCTTTTGAGCAAACCTAGGAAACCTTTCCTTCTGAAACCTAGGAGTGGAGGTGAAAGCCCCTGGAAATGCTTGGTATAACCAGTGGTAGATGCTGAAGGTGTGCAGGGGAGAACAGAGAGCCCACCTATCCTCTCTGAATCTGGTGCAGTTCCTACTTGGAAAGCAGAAACCAGCTCCAGACACAAGCCTTAAATATTAATGCTCCTTACCTTAAGAGCAAGTAGGAATTACTCAGAGGAGTAAGGGTTACAACACTTGGTCTTTCAATTAACAAGCCAGAGCACAATTACACAGCAGAAGCAAAATTAAAACAGAGAGCATTAAAAGGAAGAGGTACTGTATTCATGGCTAAAACCTATTTTTTTAAGTCACTTGGGAAGCTTTTAATCTCTAAATTAAATCTCCTTGTGTGACATTTTCATGCAGACATCGCTTTTGCTCCATTACAAAACCCAAACAGATTAACTGGGCTTTAACCATCCAGTGAGCTATTTGCACACTTGAAAGAATGTTCACAGAAGAAAAGTAAACAGTCTACAGACGTTAATCATATGTTTTACGATAACCATTTAAAAGCTATTCCCTGTACTACCATTATTTAAATGAGAGGTTGACTATGCCATTCACTTGCAATACCCAGGGATAGTGAGATGGATTCCTTTCAAGCCACGTGAAGTTATAGCATTAAGCACAATTAAAAGGGGGCCCCAGTGAAAATGTAGGGAGTGAAAACCAGCTAATGCACAGCGTCATTCAAAGGCTGTAGTTTAAATAAATTATCTGCATAAGTTAGAGCTGACACAGAGTGACTCGTTTAACATGAATTCTGTTTCTGATGAACTTTCCAATTAACTAGATGGGATTTGGATTAACAAAACCAAAACCACTGTCACTAGGAACTCAATGCAGCTTGAAGAAAGAAGATTGACACTGTTTGACTTCTTTGAGACCTCAGGTTAAACAAGGACTCTTAAAAAGTTAGAATAACATGTAAATTCTACTCTGTAACACCAATAAATCTAGTCAGGGTTTTACGTGGTGCTCTATATTCAAGCAGGCTGCCCTTCAGGCTGAACTTAGAGTTGGGTAGACTTACATTGGGGAAAAGAGTTGCAAGCGTAAAGCTGGAGCTAAGTAGTTACAGTGGATGAAAATTCAACATTATAGAAGAAAAATGGCTGAACTCCTGACACAGAAACAATGGGATTTGGGGAATTAAAAGAGATTCATTTTGAAACCGGTCATGACCCACCACCTTTAGAATTCCAGCTGCAATTCTGTAAGTGCAGATCACAGAACGTACATGTTTAATTCTCGGGGTCGTGCATGCAAACCAAGCACTTGGTAGATCGAACTACTAGGTGGGGTATCATTCTTGCAAAGAAACACATCTGCAAACGACCCCACACATGCAACTCTGGTGTCACCCTGCAGAAGCTTTATGAAAATTCACCCAGTAGGTTTCCTTCTGAAGTCTAATTGGCTTAAAAAGAAACTATTTTGTCTGGGTTTGACATTTTACATGCCCCCTTTGGTGTTCCAGTATGGGAAATCCATTCTCCTGCACTCCTCTCTTCTAATACGCAAAATTGAAAGATCCACCCACTCCCTCTCAAAAAGCCCCCCAAACTATTTCCCACCTACCTGTTTTGGGATCTACGTCAGCTGGTAAGTGTGGAGGAGGGTTTCCTGGTGTGAAGTGCTCATTGCTGTATGTGATAAGCGGCGTAAGAGGGTGTACATGGTGTGGGTGCTGCACAACTGGCACTTTGTTAGACTGTCAAGAGAAAAAAAAAGGTCGAAGGCATTAGAGCAGCGATGGCTATTCCTTCCCACTGCAGCACAAGGCATGATATATAGAAATCTGAGTAGCCACAATTTCAACACGATCCTCAGACTTTTCCAGGTCCCTTCTCGGGGTTACCCTTGCAGTTTTCCCACCCTCTTGCTTAAAACCTCCTCACACACTTTTCCTGCTGTTGAGGTTCTTTAATCTTTTTGACCTGTCGAGCTCCTGTACAGAGCAACAGCAATTCTTTAAAATTTTTCCTTTTTATTATATAATCTTGTGCTTCACCTCCAAGATGCAGGCAGACTCCTCAGTGAGGGCCTGAGAGAGTCCCCCATTTAATTAGCACGAGACCCAAATGCTCACTGACCTGTAGGTCTTTTCCTCTCCCCTTCCTGTCCTCACTTTCAGTTCTGCATTTTACTGCTCATTGCAAATACTCCAGATAAAAAGCCTTTGTAGTGCTGGAGTATTCCCTTCATCAGCAAGCATTAAGCTGACAAGTGATCACCTGCATATTTTATATATATATTTTAGAAGAGCTGATTAATTATCAATTCATCAGAGAGCGCTAATAAATGGAAACTGGATACTGATTAATTAGGCTGCTAAAATATTCAGCTATATAAATAATGGCAAAAACCCCCAGATAAAGACATTGAAATTAACACTCTTGTGGGGGGAATAATCACGCAGATATCAGGAGGTTTTCCCCATCACATTCCTAGCTTTGGGGAAAAAAGATCTTTTTCTTAACAACAATTTAAAAAAAAAAAAAAGGAGTGAATGAATGAAACGAAAAGGCAGGTTGAACTGTAACTTACCCTTACAAGATCACAAAGAAAAAATTAAGCTGAAACAAGCGAACCACTGGACCATTTACTGCAAGTAATCCAATTGCAAAAAACCCTATTCCCCATAGAGGATTTTCACTAAAATCCTACAACAGGGACATTTAACCAGATTAGGTACCAGCAAAGATAAAGAGGCTGGTATTAGATGATGAATGGATTAGAGTCAGGTTTCATTTTAGAATGTGTCTTCATTTCCTTTTATTACTTTAAGTAAGGAACAACTTGCATTAACATCAAGTAAAAGGAATCACATTAAAATAAAGCAGTGATAGCACGGTGGCCACGATAGCGCCGCTGCTGTTCAGGGTCTGCCAGCACTCTCCTGCTCTCTCTCTCTCCTGCTCAAGGATGGCTCCAAACCCACTGCTTGATCCCCCAGCACCCCCAAACACACATCCTCCCTGTGCCACTTTAGAGAAGGTATTATCTGATCTCACTTCCAACGCTCTGAGCACCCCCTAAAAGCATTTCAAAAATAATTCGGTTATTCTCTGGGAATGACTTTCAAGACTGGGGGGAAGGAAGTGGGAAGACAAACTGAGAGCAAGGAGGAAAAGAAATATCTGTTGTCCCTGAATAAACAAGAAGTCCCTCCATCATGCTTTGGTCAAGTGAAGCACCTTTGGCTCTTGCAGCCTGCCCCATGACATGAGGCTCCCCCAGCCCCAGCCCCTGCCCTATGCAGCTATTGAGCTCACTCCTTTGATAACCCGCAGAAAAAAGCGTGCATCCAAAAGAAGCACAGTGCTTGTGCTTCCCACAGCTTTTACCGTGTCCTTCACCATGTTCATCTCTTTTTGCAGCCCTTACAAGAGGTGATTCCCCTCTAACACCGCACACGTGGCACATGGGATTCCCATATCAAGCGGCCACCATGCAGGACAGAGCATGGTCACGACAGCCAATGCTACACATTACAGCACGTTGTGTTGGTGGGGTTGTAGGTCAGATCTTCTGCCAGCTGAACAGCCAAGGACAATTTCTGGCCGCACAGATCCATAGTGGTTTCACATCAGAGAAATTATGAGGATTTAGCTCTCAAAGTTAAAAAAGCCAAAGGAGACGCTCTACTCCAATATCTGTTCTTTTTGAAGTGAACTGACACCTAAGCACTCCAAAAGTAACTGAAAGCTTTGGCACGGGCTTCATGTGACAAACTGTATTACACACCACACAAAGAGGCAAGCATCTACTCAACAACACATGACATTACAAGCCAAATGACCAGTTGATCAGGTTCACAAAAATTATCACTTCCAATAAGAGGCGTTTTTTCTGGCCAAGAATTGTGTGAACTCATGCTGCTAGGTGACCCACAGTGTGGCCCCACTTACTGAAGAAGTTAATACATGCTGTAGAGCTTTGTACTCTCCCAACTCGTCACATCATTGCAAATAAACCTCACTCAGACCCTAGCAGACGTTAAGGGATGTCTTCCACAGAGAGCTTATTTTCATAGAAACTGGAACTGGTTAGTTAAAAAAATATGTAAGTGATAGAATAACATTAGAGAGTCAGACTTAAGCCAAAAAACAAGAAACAATACATGAGAGGAAAGCTGGACTGACATGCCTCTATCACCAAAGCCAGATATACCATAGGGGGTTACATGTAAACTGTGGGAAACTACCACTCACTGCTTTGATATACCAAGGCTGCCCGCAATATCTCCACAAAATAGAACAGGTGCTACATTATGACGTATTTTACTTAACATGTTTCAGAGAAAAATAAAAAGCAAACAGAAGAATAAAGAAAGATCAACAAGTAAGAGTTTGAACCTTAAGCCTGCAAACTTTTCCCCAGGTAAGTCATTTTTATTCGGGTGACTGCCCTGCGCTCAAACAGAAAACTCATATAAAGGTACTGGATGCAAGTGTAGGATACTTTTTTGCATTCTGATGATGCTGGGGCAGAGGTGTGGGGAAAATGTACTGGGGGAAAGGTGGAAACTGTCATATACATGCTCAAAAATATGCTCTCTGGGACAGAGGAGTGTGATCCAATTCCCTGAGAATCAGTCTGCATCTGCATCACTACTCAGGGCCAGGTTTCCATTACATTTTGCACTGTTTATCACACACTGGGGAAAAAGGACCATAACTCCCCTCAAAACAGCACACACAATTTGCAAGCCAAGCTAATCATGCACAATATGCTAAATAAGCTGCTCTTTAAAAATACCATTCCTGAAGTTAACTTAGCTTCCTTGGGAAAGAGAAAAAGAAAGGACAAGCTGGGGAAGAGCAGGATTAATCCTGCACATGCATCTTCCTTTGAAGTCAATGGGAGCTCTGCCTGAGTAACAAGTGTGGTCCTAACCCCATCCACTGGCAGTGAAAGGTAAACCACAGAAGCCATCAATAGGAGACACTTATTAGATGACCTTAGACATGCCCCTGCAAAAGGCCCTTCTCCAATATACATTTGTGAGTACTTTATCAAGGGCAGTTTTAAGCTAAAAGCCATTGTGAGAAGCAGGAATTTCTCTGGCAAGTTGAAGAACTCCATTT
The DNA here is from genome assembly GCF_001604755.1 of Lepidothrix coronata. Taxonomy (NCBI): domain Eukaryota; kingdom Metazoa; phylum Chordata; class Aves; order Passeriformes; family Pipridae; genus Lepidothrix; species Lepidothrix coronata. The sequence goes on from NW_016690188.1 coordinate 1,184,040, forward strand.
ATGGCTATGTCAGGCACAGACAGGGGAGTTGCACTGGTAGGAACAGATTAGCATCAGGGCATGTGGTAACAGGACAGGAACGAATGGAGATTTCTAGACAGAAATCCCAGCATCTACATAGTACCAAGTCATCTGCTGATAAATCACCCCTCTCCATTGAAAGCTGAGGTCTTATACGCTGGGTTAGAGGGCATGGTAAAGAATTGCAAAAAAACAAGAGAAGCTTGCTTTTCTTGATAACTGCTGCCTAAAGCAAACCAGACGAAACTGTCCCCATAGGAGCTCTACTACTAAATCTCTCTGTATGAATTTGAAATGCTTCTGGGAGTGCTTAAACACAGATAACTTTAAACAATAATGGAGCTCTAGAATGAAAAAACCCCCACACCAAAACCACAACAAATTTTGGACTGATAAATGTTTCAGAGGAATACTGAGATCCATTTAGCCTAAGTTCTGATAGGTGCCTTTAGGTAACAAAAAAAAAATCTAACTTCAAATTTAAACTGCAGGGGATTGTGTGTATAAATTGCTGTGTATTAGTCTTTGTTGCATGGTAAGGACATTTCATTAACAGGATGAAAGATACTTCTATGCGTATACAGCCCAATTTAATACACCCCACTGATGAATACTCCCCATTTATTGAAGAAGTTAATACATGCTGTATAAATCAATAGTTCCTAAGTCTCTGAAAGCATCATAAGACTTGCACAAGATGAAACATTGTATTGTTTAGCACACAAAGAGAAACCAACCTTTAAACAGGAAGAGTTTGCTACTGCAATTTCTGTTTGCAAATTCATACCTTGTTTGGCTTTGGTAATAAAATCACGGTATCAACTCAAAGTCAGAAAAAAACATGCCAGAGACACCAGAGGGTTTGTCCTCACTGGGATAACACGGGTTTAGTAAAAGCAGGTCTGGAAAAAAAAGCCACCCAGGCTGAAAACAAGCCATCATGCCATTGCAGCACCGCAGCGGTCAAAGCCCTCAGCCTGACTCTGCTCCAACATGTCCCCGGCCGAGCAGCCAAGGGCAGGACAGGGAGGATGCTCCTGTCCCAGCCCAGCCTGAAACTCTAGTGACCACCAGCACAACTCCCATGGCTGCAGCCAGGGAGAGACCCCTTTCCCCGACCTGGGTGACCTTTTAAATGTACTCAAAGCTTGCAGTCCTGCTTGGGAGGCAGGGATGTGCTGCAGTCCAGCAGGCACTCTCTGCCACCCACAGCCAGGAACATGGCACGGGAGGGACTGATCAGGTATTTGCGTCCCAGACCCCCAGAGTCCCCTCCCCTTCCTCCACTACCAGAGGAATGAGAGTTCACCATCCACCTTAAAACCTATTAATCAAGAGACACTGAAAACAAATGGAGCTAGAGCTCCGCCTGTCTTTTTGCCATGTCCTCCTCTTCCCTGTTTCCCCATTGCTTTCCTTTTCTGCTGAAGAAAGATGGGCCCTGAAAGTGCTTTTATGAGCCTAATACAATAAAACAAAAGCAGCACAGAAGAGGGTTTGTCAGCCTTTTCCCCTCCTCCAGGGTGGATGTAGAAGGTCGACAGTGGTCTTGAATTAGCAGGCTCTCCTGGAGTTGCTCCCTAGGCTTAGCAAAGAGCACCATTCAATACCAGTTCACATTAAAAAAATAGGTTTATAAATTGTTTCTCTGCATTTTCCAGATGGTGCTATTGCAGTTATGCTGACTGTGGCCAGTGAAATGCTAACAGATGCTCCTGAGCTGCTCTGCAGCTCCAAAGATGCTCGTAAAAGGGGAGTCTCTTTTTTTCTAAAGGTTGATCTCTCCCTGATTCTACCTTGGAATGACACCCTTACACCACCCTCACTCTCAACCCCCGGACACAAATCAGAAAATTAAGTATAAAGTAAAGGCAAATCCCAAAATATTGCTGCAAATATTGGAATATTCTTCTGCTTCCAGCCAGGATTGTCAACACCCAAAGCAGAGCATCAATAAGCAGAGCATCAATAAGACCACTCTGGTCCTGGGGAACACCCACATCAGCAGCCGCTCTGGGTGGCACCCCAAACTCCAACAAGGAAACTGCAAACCATTCAGGTTAAGTGAAAAGCTAAAACCAACCAAACCCACCAGTTGTATGAAACTCAGAACTCATCCCCTTCCTGTGCATAAAATTACAATGCCAGTGATGAAGCATTTCCCGAAAAAAAATTGAAGATTCAATTTTACTCAGTTCTGTTTAGCTAGTGGAGTCACAGCTTTTTTAAGGATGTTCTCACACCTGACTAAGCATTCTCTCCTGAAAACTACTTCCCCTTGCTCCATTATGGCTGATACAGCGGCCTGAGCCCTTTCTCAGTTTAATGTAGTTGATGCCTGCCTAAGGTCCTGCCCTAAGCTAACTACCCATTGTAGCAGGAGACAAGGCCTCCATTGATAACCACAACTTGCCCTGCTAAAAAAAGGCTCATTTTCCTCTTTCACACAACGATTACAGGAGCACAGACAACCATGTGCTGGGACAATACTCTCCCTAGACAGAGCTTTAAAAAAAAAACAAAACACCCCCACTGCCCTATCCTTAATAAATAAATAAAAAAGGGGGAGATGGGGCAGAACACACACACTTTTGCAACCTTCTGTTTCTTCCCCCTCCCTCCTTGACCACTTCCAGGCCAGTGAGTGCCTACCTGCTCCTGCAAGAACTGCCGGCTTGCCAATAAAACCCCGGGGTCTATTAGCAATCTCTCAGACAAAACAACAAAATCAGCTTCCTGGCTTTAAGTGTCCAGCAATTCATTCAAGAAAAGAATCATTTTCTTCCTGCTGCCCTCCCCCCCCTTTAATTCTGATGAAGTGTCCCCTGCATGCTGGAGAACTAAGCCACCGTGCTTGACATTTTCAGCATCCTTCCTGTCAGGGAGCGAAGGTATTGAGGGGAGGGGGTGGGGAAGTCAGGATTTAAGATGTTCAGGAAATTTCCACTTAATTTCGCCAAAAGGCAATTATGTGAAATGATCTGGTGACAATTAGCATACGCCAAATCCTCTAGTGTACAAGGGAAAGGACTGGGGTTTAGCTATCTAATTACCGCCTGTTAGTTCCGATGCAGAAGGATAAAACACACTAGCAGTAAAACATTATTAAGTGTGCTCACGCTTTGCTTTCAAAGCTGTTGTGGACTGTAATTTTAGTGCTATGGTATTTGAGGTGGGTTTTCTGTGTTTCAGTAAAAAAAAAAAAAACAAAAAAAACTTGGAGTTTTAAATACAAGTTAAGTGCTGCACTCCTGCACAATGTGTTGTTACTCTAAGGTCAGATCCAGACAAGCACCTGCTACACAACTGTGTATTTTGAGATCCTTCAGCAACACCTGGAATTAATTTATGACAGTTAGATTTTACCTCACTTATTCTCTTAAGGCTTAATTAATAAAGAGAAAGCACTCTGCTCATCTGCTCTGCCTGACCCTTGGCATATGAATTTGGACACCAGTTACCTCATCTACAGCCCAGAACTGTGGCCTGCATGTATCCAGCCAAGCCTTACACTCAAGTCTCAAAATTAGAGATTATTTGATCAACAGGTGGATGTTCCCATACCAGGAGGACAGCGCAGTGCTCAGACCCTTCAAGTTTCAGGCATTGAGGTGCCCAGATTTATTCCATTATAAAAGGAGAGGCACAGTTTCTTCCCCAACATGACAAATACTCAGTGCTTTCTTTGCATGCTTTAGTTAATTTTAATTACTAGACAGATATTATCTCTGCAGAGCAGGCAAGCCTTCGTTCATGTCTAACAAGGCAAAAAAGCAGAAAGACTTGGCATATATTAGACTAAAACTGAAAAACACCTTTTGGTTAAGCAGTACCAGTACAAGATGTGCTGGATACACAAGCACTGAGCAAAGAGACTGGTGAAACCTAAGCAGGTCTTTGGGAAAGGGTCCTGAACACAAAGGGGGGAGAAAGGGGAGAGACACAGAGCAACAATGCAAGCACAAAAATTAAGAGAAGATGAGAAGCAAAGTGAATATAAGCAAAACGGTGTCCACAATTGCCCAGATAGACCTTATTTGTTACGTGTTTTGTGTGAATACCTAGCCATGCAATTTTACTTGCTGCCTAGCATTCTTTGAAATGCCAGATTATAAACAGTTTTAACTCTTGCTTGTAAATCACTTATTTCAGCACTAGACAGACATACGCTGTAGGAGAAATAGCTCCTGATTTTTATTAGGGTATCTGTGATTTCTGTCTACAGCAAGAACTTGAATGTGAGGCTGTTAAAAAATGGGGAGATATGAAAAAAAATTAGCACGTATGCCTATACCTTCTTGTATTTGGCAATTTCAGTAATAACAGCATTATTAAAAAACTAATATGCATATACATGCCTTAAGATATGACGCCAAGTTTTCAGTACAGCTTTTTAAAACACAATATTTGCAAATTATAGCGGACTGTGCTCAATACCGATATGCAACATATGTAGCAAATGTATAGTAAATCACTTAGAAAATAACAAAGCTCTAAAAAATCTTTTCATTTTTTAATGTGCTAAAAAACATTACATGCTGCACAAAACAACTGAGCAACGAAATTAAGTAAGTCCAGATCAATTAATTCTTATTCAATAAATTCAACAAAGTTTCCCTAAAAACGTCACATCAAATGCACATCAGAACTGAAACACCTTTCAAGCATTTTGGAATAAAAGTAACAGGCACATTTACACAGTGCTGTCAGGCCTTTCACCCCATGTCCCAGCAAAAAAAATTCCTCGAAAGGTAAAACTCTTGTGAGATCTCATCACCAGCCGTATAAAACCTGAATATGCAACAACATGCAGTGAAAGAAGAAACATCTAAATAACTGTCCTTTTAGATTAATCCATTTTAGGTGAATTCTACAGAATTTTATCCCTTCTTTTATACAAGAAAAGGCAAATAAATCGACTAAGCTACTCAGGCAAAGGTACCACAGAGTACTGAAGTGATAGAAATCCTCCTCCTGAATCAAGTGCCTCTGTCAACAAGCCCGGCAGGCTTAGAAAACAGCAGAAAACTCAAGACTCCCACAAAACCATCAGTGAAAATGTGATGCTTTGTAGAATTCTTCAATACATTTCTATTTTCTGTGTATAACTATGGGTAATATACAGAACTGGCTGAGGGGTAGCTCAACTTTCTGTAACATATAATAATAGGAGAAAAAAAAATGTCTCATGGACTTCTGATATCGAACACAAAACCACTGTATTAAAACACGTTATCTCATATTTATCAACATTCAGTCTTATTTTTCATATTCCTCTAACACTGGGTGAAATCATTTTTATGCAGTGTCCCTAAAATTTTCATCTTTCACATTAGAGCTGATCTTTCTGAAGAATTCAGAAAATTTAATTGAGTGCCAACCAAACACGGGATCAAAAGCACCCAATAAAAAATACTATATACTACTTTTAATAACTAAAAAAAAAAATCTCATTTTGTGTTATGACAAGAGTTAAACCATTCCATCTCCAAACCCCCTTAACTGTACCATATGTGCCCTGCCACAAACCAACTTCTTTTAAGAAAAAAAACCCCAAAACCCAAACATTTTTACCTTCATGGTTTCAGAGTTAAGGAAATATCGTACTGAACTGAAGAAAGCTTTGAAGTGGCCCCCTCCGCCCCAAAAGAAAAAAAGAAAAGAAAAGCTAGTGATGTCATGGTCACTGTGTGACTGTCTGACTGCGGATGTAACACAGCTCTACACGCGCACACACTTTTCCCTCGCTGGTAACCATTGTTCAGCATCCAGAAATCAGCCCCCGAAACCTGCTGCACACCGGGCTCTGAAACACCGCCTCCCCAACACACCCCGATCCCACCCTGAGTGCACGAGAAAAAAAATTCTTTCCCCCCTGCCGACCAAACCCCAAAACCAGGTGGAGGGAAGGGCACGGAGGAGGAGTGCAACAACTCTGTCCCGCTGCACCATTGTGTCGCGACAGACCGGCGCTCGCTCCTCGCCACTGCCGTCAAATTAAAGCGGCATCGAAAAGTCGCACTTCCCCCCACTAAAAAAGACGATTACCATAAAATAAATAAATAAAAACAACGTTGCTAACAAAGGTCACAGCTGGAGATGCTTGCTTGATTTCTCACACTCCCCCCCTCCCCATTTTTTTTTTTGATTCCACGCAGGAGGAAAGAAAAGGAGAGGGAGAGAGGAGAAGAGGGAGAGAAGTCACATCAGAAGTTCAGTGGTCAAGACGGAAAGCGTGCACACAGAAAGTGCTACTCACCCAGCAATTCAAATTGAGATGCCAGCAGCCGAACTGCTGGAAGAGAGAGAACCCAGAGGCAAGCGCTCCTCCTTTACCACTCAAATCTTCCATTCCCACTAAAATTGCATCCCTCGGGTACATAACAGCTTTGTCTTTCCTTCTGTTAACCTCAAAAACTTTTTTTCTTTACTGTCTAGATGCCAATTGTGCTGGCTTTGTATTATTTTCCTTGCAGCTTTTCTCTCTCTTTTTCTTTCCCTGCTCCCCCCCTTCATTTAAAGTACTGGAAAAGCTGTCTTAAAAGATCAAGATGTCTCCAGTTTTTTGGCCTGGTGTTTTCAGAATGCTCAAAATCCACTGTCATGTTGGCTGTGAGAAGTGTCTTATTTCTAAATTGTCGGCTGCAGTTATCAAAATTTAGAGAAGCCTCCTGTCTTTTGCAATATAGCACTTTACCATCATCCTTTCAGGGAGAGGGGAAAAGACTTTCACCCCCCCACGCAGGTATGTCTGCTCACAACAGCTAAAAAGCAGTTACTTTGGAAATCAATGCCAATGCTACTACAACCCAGGTTGCGCAGGTATTACTAAGTGCAGCGAGGAAACGCTGGCCGGCCGTGAGGGAGCATGATCAGTTAAGTGTAGCAAGCAGTCACTTTATCTGCAAGATTGTCAAATCCCTCAAAACAAATTTCTTAGGGAGAGAGCTGTAAGGAAAGTGTATTTTCTTGTCATTGTAACACTGAGGTGACATTTGGCAGACCTTTACCATTAGCTTTGGTCTCTCCCCCTCCTCCCTTTTCCTTTAGTATTTAATATTTCTGTAAAACACTGACCCTACTGCAAAAGGGATGCAAGAGCATCTTCAAGATAGATAACATTACGGTACCCTGGCTATTGAATTTTCCCAAGCTACTCCTAAATGAGAATAAACAGGGGTACCTGAGAGCATTGCTGAACTGAGCAAGGGTAAAGCTTCTGCCCTGCACCTTGCTCTTGCCTACGACCATTGCGAGATGCCCCGCTTCCTATGTCTGAGCCAGATATTGCACGCAAACTGCAGCGTCTGAGTTTGCAAAGAGTCAGCCTCTCATCTCATTTTTATCCTTTTCCCCTAAAGTTGCAAAGTAGTTACTCTGTAACAGGGGCAAAAGCCAAAAAGGGTGGTTTAACGGACAGTAATTAGGAAACAGTGTCTGCCTTCTTCCCCTCCGCACTTTCTAAGCGAGTTTGTTAATACTGCTGGACACTGCACGCAGGGAGAGCAATCACCATGTGGGACGGATGCTGCTGCAGATGAGGCATTGAAGGAGACCAGTTGCAAACACTTGTCTTCCCCATGCACATCTGGGTGATCACACAAACGAGTTCACTTCCCCCTCGCCCCCAAAGAGTGAAACAGGACAAAATAAATATAGGGGGGAAAAATAAAACTGTTTCAAACAGAAAGACCTTGAGTGCATCCAAGTTGCCTTTTAAGCAGCAGTTTAATCTGCGGGGGCCACAGGCTAAACAAAATAAAACAAACGACAACGAAACACAAACTGATACCCAAAAAAGAGAGGAGCAGATGAAGCAAGCGAGGGGAGGGAAATCCGTGCACCAGAGCCCCGTCCCTGGTCCTCTCCCCGCACTGCTCTGGCCTTCGCGTGTGCAGTGTCAGCCAGCAACCTCTAAGGCCCTTAATACCAAAACAAAACCCCACGATTT
>NW_016690188.1:1197011-1275444 GCF_001604755.1 Lepidothrix coronata
CCTAACTCCGATCTGCTGAGGGTTTAAAGCCCAATTCTCCCTAAGCTGCCCTTCTCACTCGTCATGTCTGATGTCTCACCAACCAGCGACTTGATAATGTTAATAATGCAAATTTTAGCAAATGATTTTTACAATGGCAAAATTAATTATATGAATTTATGCTTCTTTCGGTGCCGATGTCTGATCTACACAAAAAAAATAGTCGTAGCTATTACACTTGCAACGGAAACTGTGAGCACGTTCAGCTTTTAAAACTGTATTACTGCCTTTCTCCTCTCAGCTTCACAGGGTCTCATTTTGCTGCTAAAACTATAATTATTTATTATAAATTAACCTTAGATTGGGTTTAAGAGAGCTGAAAGAATTCTATCCAAAGTCCCCTATTGCTGTACATGCATTATTAAAGAAAAGCCACCTCCACGCTTCAGATATCTCTTTTTCTCGTTCTTTGTCACTCGTTCTCTCCTGATTTCTTTCCAATCTTCACTCTACAAATCCTTGCAGTGCAGTTGCACAGACTATTTTAAAAACACCTGCATGTCTGAAATTGCATCAACTAACAATAAGATTTTTCTACATTTATGAATGGTAAAAAGAAAGAGATTTCATGTTTAGGGATGGACATACAGTAACCTGCAAAATGAAGAAAACATTCTATCTGTGATAATTAAAATGTACATTTTAAACAAATGCACTTTGTTTAAAATGTATTTTCCTGTAATAGAAATTTATTATTTTCCTCATTAATAATAATATTTTATAAACATTTCTTATTTTTTCATGTGAATTTTTCAACAAGTATTCAGTGTTTTAATAAACTTTTATCTGAAAACATCCATAATCCCATTTTTCAGCCGAGGGAGTTTCTCACAAGATCTATTACAGAAGTTTCCCGACTGCATTTCAGGTGGAAGAATTACACAAATGTTCCATAAGCTTACCCAGAGTATGTGTGAACACACGGCTATCCTCCTCCTTCTCCTGAATACTGAATTTACAGTTTTTTCTTTTCTGTTTTTTTAAGAAACAGAATTTTTTAAAATATCTTATTTAGTGCATAATAGTTTAAAGTACCTTAAATCACCTGAAAAATCCACTAGCTATTAAATTTCCAAGTACTAAGATGCATTCATTTGTCTGTATTTAAGGTGAGAGATATGGCTTGGTTCTGTGCTTCTGACTAAGCAAGAAAGAAAATAAGAACTCTAAATTTATCTCTTCCTTGCTACTTTTTGAGACACAAATATGGTAGCATCTTTGGCTATACAAAGTTGAAAAGGAATGTTAGTTTAATTGATTCCTCTGCATCAAATTTTTTTTATATAATTCAATCAGTGTGTTTTCCCAATTTTACTTTAATAAATTTCGATAGTAATACCTTTTGCGGGTTTTTTTTTAATGTTGATACTCACTTAACCTACTTGCAATTCTAAAGAAGTCAACACTTGATTGTGACAATGTTCAAAAGAATTTCCTATGCCACAAGCACAGTAAAAACTTTCACCAATTAGTGCAGGAAAAAAGGAGGGAAAAGCCAGAGCGCTGGTGCTCAAAGAGCCAGGCCTTGCGGCAAAGCTGTCATGTCGAGTGGATTGATCAACAGGACCGCAATTTCTAATGGCATGTTGTCATGAAAAGTCAGCCACGGGGAGCCACCTGCTTTACTCCTCCTAGACAGCTAGCGAAAGGAAGGGGAGAAAAAAAAAAAACCACCCCGCTCTGTACCTAGTTCTGCCAGTCCCTTTTGCTAACAATTTTGGTAAGGGTCTCCTGATTTTTATTCAGTAGGAATATGTCAAATCTCCAACCGTATTATCCAGCCTCTAAGATTAGAGTAGCGCAGAAGGCTGATGCTCTTTTTTTTTTGGGGGGGGGGGGGGGGGGGGGGGTGGGGGGGAAGGAGGGAGAGGGAAAAGAGGATGAAAAAAAAATTATCTCTATCTCCCAAATACTTCTCAGATCAGAAAATACATCCGTCACATCTCCAAACCAACAAAGTTTGTCAACGGCTTACAACATACATCTAAGACATTCTGCAAGTCAAGAACAACACAGAGCATAGACCTTCTGCGCACGGTTTTATTTCAGCACCACCCTCCTTCACCCTCACCAAATCATGAAAGCCTGCATTTGATGTGTGGTACTTGCTTTGTTTCAATTTAGTTTACCTCTAAAACTTTTCCGATCAGATCGTTTATCCCAGGATCACGGCATTGTTCAGTCCTGGAACCCTGTCTTAGCTGGCATGGCCAACATTTACAAATGAATTGCATAGGCAATTGTGCAAAACACTATGTTGAAGACAAAGATAACAGCTTCCTTGTTTTGCTGTTGGAATATTCGCTCGTGCTTGATGGAACATAATTAATACTTCAAGAACTTCCACCAACTTACCATTGAATAACAGTGCCAAACAGTCTGTCTTAATCACTCTCCTGGAATGTGCTAGTGTCGTTTTAACCCATGGCTTCCATTCCCACCACTCAAAAGACATGGAGATTTCCCTCTTTTAATATATATGAAAGCTAAATATATTACTTTCATTCTGTTATGCCTCCCAGAATGTACTGCAATTGCTGAGGAATTAAAGTCTATTTAAAAATATACTCTGACACTGCACTATAAGAGAAAATGGAAACATTGGACTTGGCCACATCTGTTTGGAAACCTCTTACAATTTTTAAGCCTTTTTCTAAAACTAAGTTTTCAATGATTGTTGGAACAGACATTTAATTTGGTTTCACTTGTACAAAAGATTTCATGTTTCATACCTGTTTGCTTAAGAAGATCCAAACCAAAACTGTAATGCACACTAATAGCTAATTTCAGTGATTTTTTGGGAAACAAACCAGAAAATTTGGGGAAAAAAATTTTTCCGACAACCCTCATCTATGTACAAAAGAAAAAAAGTCAAATAAAAGTTAAAGAACTTTTAAGTTCATGAAACCAAACCCCACTTGGCATGCAAATCACGTACTGTAACCTTTTATCGGCGCAGCCTCTGGTCTCATCAGTCGATGAAATTCTCAGCCCGCGGCAACAGCTTAGCCGAGGGACGCAGACCAATGAGAAAATATTCATTGTGTTAGCATTTCAAATGGCGAGAAAGGAAGAAGAAGCGCTAACTGATCACTGCCCGTGGAATTAATTGGATATTCCAAGAATAATGTCTCTCACTGAAGATCCTTGGAGGCTGAACGCTAGTAGAGACCACATTTTGTGCGGCGCCTTCAAAAAGAGACCGCTTGGGGGTAGTGGACATATTAGGGTTTTAGCGCATTTCCCTAAAGGCCAGAAAATAATCAGATTCACTGAACCAAACTCGGCTAATCCATTCCATAATTATACACACAAATCCAATAAACTTTGTCACATTACTGGAAAATTAAACTATTACAGTGAAGCCTTTTGCTACTTTGAGAAAGTTTGAATTCCCGTTTTATCCAAGTGAAAAAAAAGGGGGGAAAACCACCTCTGCGAAAGTCAGAAGTTTTGGAGGTTGCACATGCAGGCGTACACGCTCACATAGATGCACACGCACTGGAGCCCAGAGGAAGAGTAAGGCTTAGCTGTAGTCTTCTCTTATGCTTAACGCCCAGGTAGGTGTCCCACAGCTTCCTTCCTTTATACAGAGGGGATTTACGTTTCAGCTTTATTGCACATAGCCCAAGCATATGCAATGACCCTGTCCAATATTAGTATAGCTTTCCTTAGGACACATCTTAATCTAACCTTTTCAAGACTCTTTTGCTTTCAGACTCAAAACAGCATAAAAAATGAGCATTGTTGTGGAGCGCTGAGAGATTGAACCAAGGCTCTGGCTTGGTCCAAAGCAGTAGCCCTCTGGATAAACAGCTGCTTCTGCAACTAGATAAGCTCCATAGACTAAAAGGTAATAGAGGAGTTGGGGAAAGAAAGAAAGAAGAAGGAGAGAAAAAAAAAGGAAGAGGAAAAAAATTGAGATTAGGAACCTTCCCAAATGTTGCATCTTTCCTATCGACCGCTGGCCTAGCGTGAGGTGTCAATTTTGACTCCAAAGAGAGCACACGAATTCGCAGCGGTCCCATTATGCGGTCTCTGTGCTCATTGTAAATTCTGTCAACGAAGTCAATCTTATTAACTTCCGCACTGGTTCACACATGACATTTTCTTCAATTTTCTTGCTGACATCAAAAACATCAATTAGCAGCCCGAAAATAGGAAGGAACGAATGACAGAGCCTGATAACGTCAACTATTTGAAGCCAAGGGTAAATCTATTCTCCAGTTCTGAATGCGTTCATTACAATTGCATTTTCAAAGAAGACCTCCAAATAGCAAAGAAAATTAAATTTATCATCTAGAAATGCCTAGAAATTGTTTTTTTAATCCTATGTCTATCTCTCAATCCCAGAGTGTAATACAAAGTATCGCAATTCAGTTTTATGATAACATGCCACAACTTTAATAGAAAGTTTATAAAATATGCAGCCCTTGCCATACTTCCTATCACATAACAACTACAAGGGGTGAGAAAAAATTTGTCCAACAGATTGTAGCGTTGCCTTGTCTGCTCCATCAGTTCTCATAGGCTGGGATGGCACTTACACACACACATGCGCGCGCTCTCCTGATACATACACACGCATCTCTCCCCCCCCCTTCCATCCATGCTTGTGAAGAATTTATGAGCTATGCAATATCCAGCGACTTTAAAACCCCAGCAAACACTACATTACCGGCGTGCGGGGGAAAGGTGCGCGCCAGAGCTGCCTTGCATTTGCATTCGCCCAACTCTTTTCATGTTTCAGAGAAAACAAACCCAACTCCCTGCCCAGGAAAGCAAAGGGAAAGTCCAACCAAAGACTTGACGTGAACTGTCAAGCACCAAGCACATGCATTCAATCAGCTGCCAGAACTTCCGCTTGCTGAACTCTCGCCCTCTTTTCATTTTATTGACATTTTCAAAAATAAATACATAAAAATAACCTCCCAGTAACACAGAAACAAGACACCCGTGTCAACACAACATGGTCCATTTGCTGCACTCAGCAACAAGTTTCAAGAGAAAGGTAAGCGTGTTTAATGCGAGGCAAAAAAAATTGTAAGGCAATAAACCTGGTTTTGCGGTCTTTAAAGAAGCCCCGGCTTGCTTTACTTATTTATTTATTTGCTTTGCTGCTGCGCCTGCTTTGTGAACCACCGTTTCATGCTTGTATTACATCTCCTAGGGAGTGAATAAAAGCAAGTTTAGTGGTGACCAAAGACACTCACTCGGACTTAATGCAAACAGAAAGAGCAGCTACACCCTGATAAACAGATCACATTCCTTCAGCCCATTGATTTTTTGATCTTTTGACATTTTTTTAGTTGTTTCCATTCCATTCCTTGTCTTTTCCTCAATGTCACAAAAGACAAAATGTCTCGGCAATTGATGCCTGGGCTATCTATTAGCTGTCAAGATACCTTTTTTTTTTCCCCGGCACTGGCTAAGAAAGCACAAAACAGAAAGCTGAGAACTGGCAAGGAAACAAATTGCAGGAATCATATAATTTAATGGGCTCATCATATTCTGGGATTTTGGCTTTTCCACATCTGATCTCTCTGGTAAGCAGCTGGAAGGTGAAAGGGGGAAGGAAAAAAAGGTTACACTGAACGGGTTTCTGTAATTTTTGTTGCTACATGAAAAGACACTAAAGAAGACAGAGGGGAGGAAAAACAGAAGAACTCCTGGGAGGTTTGGTGAGGTGCCTCCGTCTCTCTCGCAGTGTTTTCCTGCCCGCGCAGAGAAGTGAACTCGGCGCAGAATGAGCGTCTCAGCTCGGCCGTACTTGGGAGGGATGTTGGACATGGAACAGAGGCAGCTGGCGCTTGAAAAACTTGTACCATTATTTTACAGCAGAAGAGAAAAGAAAAACTCTGAGACACTCATGACTGATGGTTAATCTGCCTGGTTTGTTTTTGGTGTTTTTTTATTTCTGAAATTTCATTTTGGACATTTTACTGTTTGCCACAACCCTTGCCAACTCTGATTAGAATGAAGGTGAAGCGCAGCTTATGTTTTATTTCCTATAATTTGCAGCAGATGATTGCAACCTGTGCTTAGAAGGCTTTTGATTTAAATGAATAAATTATTAGTCAGAAAACACAATTGTTTTAAAATACAAGCGAATCAGAATGAAACACACAACAAAATGGTCTATATTTAAGAAAAATAGTAAGTAAAATATAAAAAAATTCTAGGTAAATTATAAATCTTCAGAAGATAATTATGCAAAAATTCTCAGCGAATATTTGTGTTTGGTTTTGAATGCAAAACCTGCAAAAACCACCAGAGAAACTGCTTCTTTTGATTTTACAAGATTTCATAAAGCAAAGAAGTGAGTGGCACAAGAAAGATGAATTATTTTACAAGCAAATCTACCAGTGTCATTCAAGGAACAGACACTTTAAGCACAGAAGGGAGTGTAAAACAGAATGAATTTGTCCTGCGACAGTTTTTTTTATGTTGTTTTGCATTTGCAATTTCTAGGAATATGCCTTTTCAAGTTAGAGCCCAATCCTGGTAATCAATTACAAATGGGCGTTTTGAGTTTTGCCTGTGAAAGGGCTTCAGAGACTCTGACTGCATTCAAACAAATCTGCTGGACCACAGGCAGGGAACGTGGTTTTGTCTTTTTTATCAAGTTTATATGTCTGACAAGAATCAACTCATTTTGCCAATGACATCGCTGTTTATCTTGATGTTGAAACTGCATCCACTTGGTAGAATGGAGATAAGGAAATTTGACAAAAAGAAAGAAAAGTGTAATATCTGTTATATGTAAAATATTTTCTCCAAAATATCAAGGAGTACTAAATTATTTCTCCTAAAACCTGAAATACTGCACTGCATGCCAGGAATAAGCTTTCCCCCCCCCTTAAATAAGTTCAAGTTTAACTCCAAGAAGCAGGTGGAGACTTTGAAATATTTTTATCAGCTTAAAATATATGAAGGAGAAGAAAACTGCAGAACAGCTAGTTTAGCTTCTTTGAAAGCATACCTTAACTTTGCTGTTTATAAGAAAAGTTCATTGGTGTCCAGGTAAACCCCTGGGCTTGAAAAGAAGAAACAGATTTTACAAAATACCCCTTCTATTTTATTTTCCCTTGTCATTTCAGTCCGGAAATCCCAGCGATCATCCCTGCTATTCATGTGTTGATATTATCAGAGGTTTATAAAAAAAACATGTCTGATGAATTAAAACATGTGACTGGCCAACAGCAGCAGCCCAACTGACCACAGGTTAGTGAGGGGGATGAACTATGGTTATGTTTTTTTAAACCCCACGCTGTCCTTGGAACGGAGGCTGCATTCGGCTCCATTAGATACAGCTACGGTGCTCTTGATCTATTATTTACAAAGAAAAACCCTTCACTACTTAAGTGGCCCCTTCTACTTCAGCCTTCAATTTCAGCTGCATCAAACAACTTGGAAAGGGGGGGGGGGCGAATGAGAAGGGAGGGAGGAAAACTTGAGTTTATAATATAATTCTATGCAAAAGAAAATTATATTTGAGTAAAAAAATTCAGCATGCCTGGAATAAGGTTTTGCATCCAAACTGCAGAGCTGTCAGCTTCATCCAGAAAAACTAAAATGATAATAACCTTACTTTTTAATAAAACTATGTAACATTTTAAGGTAGAATTTACACATAGATGCACAAAACAATTTATCTCCTCTTTAAAAAGATGAAAGACTGAATAAGATTTCCAGGACTTCTCATTGTAAAAATCACCATATTTCATTAAAATATAATTTTGCACTAAATTCTGTAATTATCAAGACTATTCTTGAAGTCATACTGCATTCAATCTAATTAGAAAGCTTAGATCTCACCTTTGTACTGAACTTTCAACTCTCTGATGCCAATTAGAAACTATTTTAAATGAATTTCCCAATTAAACTGACTCCTGTGATCAATTCTGACAGAAGATAAAACCCAGAATTTTTTTTATTTTGGGGGGGGGGAGGAAAAAAGAGAGGCATAGAGATGTACAGCCTATCTGTATTTCTGAAAATATTTTGAATGGTTTTTGCATCCTTATTATGATGAATATCTCATCTCCTATTCCTGGAACATCCTCTCAGAAATGGCTTATATCAAAAGTGTTTAAACTGCAATTAGTATTGTTTCATTATTCAGCACGTTTCCATTTGCAATAAATAGCTTGTTTTATTACACTCTATATTTGGTTCTCATGTTATAAACTATCACATTAGATGAATTATAAATGTAAACTATTAACAGTTTAGATTCTTTTAAGTTGTTATCAATTTCAGGCTTTTGACAGCTTAAAGGAAATTCTGTAAGCATACCTCCTCTCCTCTAGAAAACGACTCCTATAAAGCTAACAGCCACCTCACAATTAATAAATGGCTGTATTCTCTTTTTGTGAAGAACAAAATTAACTGAAGTTTCCTATATAAAAGACCATATAATTAACATTAGTAAAATGTGGCAAGATATTCCGACAGCCTAATTATATCAATGAGTCATCTAACTCCTGTTTGTATCAATTCAATTTATCTTCATTTCAATCAATGCAGCCTGACGGATAGGTATCATTAGAAGTGACAAAGCATCACGCTGCAGAAAAATGCAGGACAAGGCGATATCCCAGATAAGGCAGCCTGAGACCTTCTAGCGCTGCGTAGCTGGAAATGACTCCTTGTATACACATCATTGCCTTCACTAAGGGTGTCTACAAGTTATCATTAGACACATTCATTGTTAAAGACTAACCAGGTCAGTGTTTCTGATCAGGTTGCAAATTAGACCAATTGAAGTGTTCTTAACCTACAGACTGGTGTCAGTAAGGACCTAACGGTGCTGAAGCTACATAGTAATGTGTGCCGAGCACACCACCATTACTGCACATTTCATGCTGAACACAAACAGATTTAAGTTAAACGTTTGGGAAGGGGTGTGTATAGAGAATACAAATTATACAGGCGACAGTTAATTTGTTTTAGTGCAATTTTGAGGTAAAACAATTGTTCAATGGCAAATATATTAATCAAAAGTGCAGACTTGGGCAATGAGAGCATTAGAGGTGCAGATAAACATGTCATTATAAAGCCAAGGAACCAACATGCATTTCTATTTCAAATTATAATCCTGCTGGCTTTCCATATAATAGTTAAATAACAGTTTTCAGAAATACAAATGATGACTAAATGAGGGGTTTAAAGTCTGATCTAACATGAGAATTATACTTGGCTGAAAAAGCTGATGTTGGGAAGGAGGGGGGAAGAGTAAAATGGTTTCACTTTTGACACTTATCATATTTTCCTCCATTCTATTTTCCTGAATGAATTCTAGAGGCAAGTGTTGCATCCTGCCTGCTCTTGTCAGTGGGGCATGGCACACCAGTCAACCAAACCCACAGAGCACCAACCTATAGAAAATACCTGCACAAAGTTAGGCTTTTGTTTTTCATGTAATAAACTAGCATGCAAAGCATTCACTCAAAGCATGTAAGCTATCAGTGCTTCCCTGCTTGACTGCTATATGTTGGATAAAAAAGGCATTGCTGTTGATGGGCTATTAAAGGACATTTATTTGGAGAACTTCCTCCTGAGTTGACTTTGAACAGATATAACAGTTAATAGGTGTAGGGTTGGTTGAAAGCATATAGTCAAAATTATTAAAAACACACAAGGAAAAAATCATGCAGTATGCACAAGACTCTGCAATATAGCAATTCACTAAAGAAGTCTGGTTTATGAATTTACAGATTTGGTGTTGTTTTTTTTAAAAAAATATATCCCCATCAGCAAACAACAGAGATCTCCATGTCAATCACATATTTTCTAATCACTGCACAGAAGTAGGGACTTCGTACAGAGAGCATGTCCATTAATCAATATGCAAAGAATACATTGTCTCAAGAGTATGTATTTATGGTTATAAGTTAAGATGATTATGCAGCATGAATTTCTGAGCTGCAAAACTCTTTATCGGTTAACAAACAGGAAGCAATCCTCAATTTAGAGCCATGTGCAGTTATGTCCTCAAAGGTTACTTTAAGAATTCAAGTAGAATTAAGCTGAAATGAGTGACAAGGTGGAGAGGACATGGGACACTGCAAGACAAGCAGTGACCAGCTGGAGCATTTCAGGTCACCTGATAAGCAAATGGTATAAAACATCTGACCTGGGTCATTATAACTGATAAATGCAAGGAAAGAATAACCTTGTACATGCACTCAAAGCTGTCCTGGGGTTACCGTAATGCTCTGTGTCAGTCTCTGTCAGGTGTACAAGGGCTACGTTAAACAGCCCAGCAAAACCCACAGGAGGAGCCCCTCAACTGGGATCCAAACTCTCAAGCTGATGAGTTTGGACCACACTAGAGCAGATTTGATTAGGAGTCATCAAGAAAGGCTTCTAGTATTCACCCCACACCCCAAAACCATCCCCATTTTATGATTACTGTTGAGCAACGCGAATTTTTCCCTCTATAGAATTCTGTTTGTATGAGCACACTGGCTGCGAGTTTAAAAAAAAATGGAACAACCACAACTCCAAGTAAAACACAGAACAGAAGAAGAAGGAAATTAGAAAGTATCTTGTTAATTAAAAAAATAATTAAGTAAAAGCTTTTCAGACAAACTGACTCAAATTCTGAATGAGCTGCTTCGCAGTTTAGAGAGTCCGAGCCAAATGACGGTTACAAGCTGAAAACAAGTGTTATTACAGACTACTATCTAGACATGGGCCAAGCTAAACAAGGCTTTGAACATCTCCAGACAATGCTCTGAATGTGAACCTGATCCAAACTCTACCACTTGTTCTCATCTCAAATTCAACTCGAAACCAGAAAAACCTGGATGCTTTAACACGCACTTTCAGAATTTTATTCTAAATACAATGAGCATAAATATACACAAGCCAAAATAAACCAGTGAGCCAGGATCTTGAAAAGTAACCTGGAAAGAAAAATAAAGATTGGAATGGATCTTTTTTAAAGCAGTTGTCCAGAGGAGGACTGCACATACACATGCGCTGCTTGTCTATCTACAGACTGCATGTGCAGTCAATTGCTATTACATATCTGCACACGTAACAGCAAATTTCAATGGCTCTTTTGTAACACAGCTTAAACTTATTTAAGCCTTGGTTTTCATGTGTTTACAACCTGGCCTCTAACTTTTGCTCTGAGGTGAAATATAGCTGGGCAACATCTGTTTCCAGCAATATTAAATTATTATTAAAAATGTTTTAAATAAATTAGAATTAATGTGTTTGGGTTTTTTCAGAGAAACCAGTTGCTCTCTGTGGTGAGATGGGCTCTCAAGTATTAGGAAAACTGGTATAGCCTAGATTACAACCCTTTTTCTATGGAAAACAGAGGCAGTACCACTGTCTCTTGCATCACCCCTCTGCGCTGAGCCAGATTGACAATCTACCAATAAATACACAGTTCTTGACATTTCTGCTGACACTGTACCTACACACAGGAAGAGTGGAGGCAGTCTAGAGCTAGAAGTTGTACAACGGCAAAGGATCTAAGGGGCAATTCTCCTTACAGAAGGTGGCATTGCCAAAGGTCCCTCCTTTCTCCTTAAGCCACCTTCTCAGTATGTGAGAATCTTCTCATCTTAAAGAAACTCATGTTCTCAACACTTTTGCTCTGCAGGGAAGGCCGCTATTCCCAATTTACTCAAAGGACACAAGACACGAGGAAGACCATGTAATTTACCTCATCTGGTCATCAGTGGAGCATGATCCCAAACCCACATCTGGAGCTAACACCCTAGGAGCCAGTCAATGAAAGTAATTATGTGTCTGACCTCAAACAAATAGTAGGAACTCACTGTTTAAAAATTAGTTCTTTCTCTTGTTCTCTTATCATGGAAATAAAATATAACAAGATTTATCCACGGGCAGGCTGAATGCAGTTATTTCTGTAGACAAGATAAAGCTTTGAGCCTTAACTGATGTGTAATACTTAAATATGGTCAAAAATCCAGTTGCTATCCCAGAGCAACCTGATATCCTCCCTTTCTTCCTATTTCCTCCCTCCCCCAAAAGTCCAATTGTTCTGAGGGGATGGAGATTAATGATATTCATACTTCAATAACAGCTACAGGGACAAATAAGCAAATATATTACAGGACTCAAATTACAGTAGTAAGAAAATACATCATGCTGTGATATAGAGATATAAATGAATTAATCCTGACATCTGTTTCTTTTGCAGAGGAATTAGTCATAGGTTGAAGCTGACCTTGCAAGAAGCGTGCAAGGTGACCAACTAAGAACGTGTAAGCAGTGCCCACTGCTCTCCCACATTATGAAGACAGTGCTTTTCAACCTCCTCAATCACACTACAGTCTTGCACAGGGTGTACACCAAAGGTCACCCCACTTTGTACACTGAACCAGCAGGCAATTGCACTAAGAGCTACCGGGCAGTGAGTGCATTTGGTGCAGCACAGATAATCCAAAGATCAGACAGGTACCTTGAGACCCAGCTCAGCTATAGCCTGTAGCAGCAGCCCAGTGGATTGTCACACAGTCAATTTCTCTCTAAATTTTGGTTTTTTTTCTGAGTTTAGAGGAATGTTTTATCTGCAACTGCAACAACATGCAAGAGATTACCATCACAAAAGCTATTCTCATCTGGTCAGGTGTCTTTTTTTTCACAACTCATCATGGTGCTTTCTGGCATTAAGACACTTGTCAAAGCATCTTTGTGGCGTATCTCCACACTTTCAAACCAAATCTTCACGTACAAGTTTGGGCCAACAGTTGAAAGGCAAACAAAGGCAGCAATCCTAGCAGGTTACAATGCTCTTGCCATATGCTTCCCTTCAGGCTCACATTTCTGCAAGACGTGAACGAGTTGTCAGTAAGGTAGAACTGCTGATTGTATGCTAAGATTAATACATGTATTGAGGAACTTTGTACCTCCACAGCATTTCACTAATATTTTTTAAGAAAATACATTACCATGGAAGGAAATGTGGTTCCTGCATAAACAGAAGAGCTATTTTTCAGAAAGATTTTAGAATCAGACACACATTGCACGCCTGAAAAATAAACCCACACTCAAGAGACTTTTCTTAGTGAGCCCCAATATCTTACAAGGACAAAGAAATCCTGTTTTTAATGAACTCTCTAAGTAAGTTTTTACATAATATATTTTTAAAAGTGAATAAACCTGTTTTAACGTGATAGCTTCTGTAGGGCTCAAGAGACATTCTAGTCTATTGTGTTGACGGATTAACTCTATTCACCAAGAAAGAGTATACCAACATGTTCTATTATGCCCAACAACTGCAGAGATCCTCACAAATGAATGGTGTGCTTACATATGTGTGCTGAATCATCAAATGCCCTTTAGAGCAAGGAGAACCTGCAGCTCTAACTTCCAGCCTTTGCTGTGCAAGTTACTTAAGGCCTCGCTGTTGCAAAATGTGAGTCACCCTTGTGGAGACTCCCAGCTCAAAGGACGTTCCCAGCCCATGGGCTCTGCTGGAGAAAACAACCACAGCTCAGGATAGCACCTCGCTGCTGCCCACCCTGCAACTCCACCACATGTAAGTAAACCTCAAGCACAATCTACTGGAATCTAACCTGCTGAACTGTCGTACCCTCACAACCTCTTCCAGCTCAGAAACAGGGGTGTAGCCCCTTCTCCATGGAGCAGTATGGGAGCCTTCCAGCAGATCGATGAGGGAGAGGGAAGCCAGCACTAATGTTTTAAGGAGTCCAACTCAGATGCACTGGATGATCTACACTGCAGTCCAGCCTTGCCTGACAGCTCTAACTCTTGGTTAAAGCACATTTTTTGGTTTGCAAATATGGGAAGTGGGAATACTTTGGGTGAAACCTGGCCTTAGCAAAGAATGAGAAGCTTTGCAACCCATTTTCCCTGAGGGCAGCATTTTGTCCATTTTTTTAAAGACAACACCAGGCAGAATATGAAGTAAAGGATTCCTCTTTGCATTTCACAGAAGCAGGTATTCAAATACTGGAGGCTATCAAAAGTGAGAAGAGCTTCATTTTCTTGTACCTTCACTAACAGATTGAATTTAAAAACAATTAGAAGCCTTGGAAAAAAAAAATAATTAAAAAAAAATCATATCATTTCAAGGGAATAGCTCATACTACACACAGTGGAGTTGTCCCCAGCCCAAGATCTGCTGTCCATGGATGTCAACAATTGTTGATACTGCTTCCTTGGTATGAGCAAAAGAATTTTTTATTTTTTTTTTACAGATAGGTTTTAAGAGGTAGCTGTTGATTTCAGTCAGTCTCAGACCTTTACCCTGTAATATGGTCCTCAATGCAAAGTCTTGCCTTTCTATTTAGGTAACAGACTCCGGTGCTATGGGGCCCCACAGAAGGCTCAAATATCCACAAAGAAAATACCTACGAATGACTCTTCGTACAGCTGATCTGGTAGAAATCCTTCCACCTGCAAAGACACGCTTTTGTGCACTGTCTCACTCTGAGATGGGCTGTGTGAAACCACAAAAATGCAGCTCCAACGGCATAAGCTCCATCCGCGCTATGAAGACTATTAAGGCTAATCCAGCATTCCTAGACTGTGGTGTGAGACGTTCCCAGTATAGACCTGCTCCAGCAGCACTCTGCCAGTGAGTTAAGTACTCTAAAACCATAACCCGTCTCGTATTTCTCCAGGCAGCCACGCCAGGTCCGTTGATCCTGGCTGCTCATTCGTGTCTTGCCCTTGCCTGAATCTTGGCCGTGCAGCTGGTGGCCAAGATGCACAATGGACCAGACAGTGGGACCGACCCCAGCCAGGGTCATCCGTCTGAGTCGTTTGAGGGTGGGCTACTTTTAGGCCAGAGTCCATCTCTGATTTGGTTTCCCAATCATGGCAGTACAGATGAAAGCATGGTTTATCATCTGCTTGAGTGGGCCCAACCACGGGCAGGAGCCCAAGTTTGCAGGTCTCTATGGTTTCCATCACTGCTCATCTAAGCCCACAATGAACCACTTTGAGAAGCTAAAACCATACACTAAAAAAAAAAAAAAAAAAAAAAAAAAAAAAAAAAAAAAGATAAAGAAGGAAAAAAGAAGCCCTCCTCTGCCAAGTTATCTGTCACTACAGCTTTCTGAGTTAGCTGACAGGAGTCAGAAACGTCAGCACTGTGGTAAGGAGAAACATAGGAGAGCCACGGTGAGGCCATTCCCTTCAGCTGCTTCAGTTGGATGCCGTATGAGCCAGAGTGCAAAACCATATCCCAAAGACAATGTGCATGGGGGGTGACTGCTAAAGCTGGCATGGGCACTGAAAGAAAACCTTGTCAAACTATACCCTTGGAGCACACACAGTTTAAACTGGAGAAAGCAAGCTTTAGCCAGCATGGCTTCACAACATTTTGCCCTCCAGTGAGCAAAATCAACCATATCATCAAAAGCACAGTTTTGCTGGCATAATTGCATCTATGGAATCACGGGGGATTCTGCCTGAACAGCTACAATGGTGTTTAAAAAAAAAACAAACAACAAAACAAAACCAACAACAACAAAAACAACAAAAAAACCCAAAAACAAGCAAAAAAACCCAAAAAACAAACAAAAAACCAACAAAACCAACCAAACAAAAAAAAAAACCACCAAAACCCAGAAGAAAAAAATCCCAAAACAAAAAAATCCCAAATCACACTTCATCATATCCTTAACCAATGTAGTGTGTTGGCAAAAGTCTTCAAAGCAGACCTGGCCTGTATTATTATCATCACACCTTGTATCAGACAAAGTATTTTTCTCCACTACCTCTGCTGCTTAGTTTAAGCCTTACAGTTCATGCAATAGAAACCAACTTATTTTCACTTCTGCTTATACTCAATCCCCATTTTCAGGTTTACAGACCTGATGGATTTCAAATACTGCAGGGGGGAGTTTAAAACCAAATGCCTTCCTCTTGAATGGGCTTTGTAGATACAATTTTTCACAAAAAGCAGAGGGAATCCTGGCTGTGTGAAACTTTTTATCACTATTGCTAATAACAGGAATTCTCCTTACCAAGCATGCATTCAGGTTTCTAAAACCATTATGTAGGTAGGTAGCTGCTGGCTACCAACGGTGTAACTGCAGCCATACACAGGCACCCTAACTGAGCCTCCACAATTAGCAACTCTGTCTTCCTGTCAATGCTGATTGGCAGACCTTATATGGATGATAAAAACAGGTATAAAATTAGAAAGTGTATCTTCAGATGTTATTGGGAAAATCAGTTTGGGAGAGACGAGTCACGGCTGGTGGGCTGCATGAGGAAAGAGCAGAGGTAACTGTGTGGGGATGACACCCATCACAAGAACAACCACAGGAGGCACCAGCTGCTAGCTGGACCACAGACCTGGACAGACATGTTTACTGCGTGACCATGACTGTGCCATACCCTCACACTAAAATTCGAATTAATTGCTCCTGAAAGCTTCCTCCTCTACTTTATAGCTACTGCTGAAGAGATGGAGTGTGGTTGCTGAGACTCTCCACATCCTTCACTCCAAAAACAAGAGCCTCAGTGTGCTTGCCATGACACCAGAGCAGCCTGCTCCCTCCCCTGCTAGCATCCACACATCCCCAACCTTTGCTGCCTGCCCAAGAAACGTGGAGGCACCAAGGAGGGTTTCCAGGTTTAGTAAGCACTTTGCTGACTTTTGGCAGGCAAAGGACAGAGCCCCATGGCTGCCCCAGAGCCAAGCAGGGGTACCAGCCCCACAGCCCCCTCCAGCCACCAGCCAAAGGACAAACTTTGGAGAACTCTATCCAGAAACATCTGCAGTACCTTGCGTCCTGGAACCTTTTGTGTCTTTCTTTGTCCCTGTTATCAGGAGAATTTACATGAGAAGGAAGAGTCACTCTGTTTCCTGAAGGTGCAGTGGAAGTTTTAAAACCTGTTTAAGAGCTAAAATGGGCAACAGAAAATAAATGCAGGTTTAACATTACCTCTTTATCATTTTACAACTGCAATGTCAAGGAAGAACTCTCTTCCCACTCTGAACCTGGCAAATCCAGAGTTAAGGGCATAACTGCTTGATGTGTGGCTTTTTCTTTTTCCTTTTTTTTTTTCTTTTTTTAAATCACTTCTCTACTGGAGAGGAGCCTGAATTCAGAGTAGTGGGTATCTCTACAAAGCATAGACTCCACTTACCACTATGGGGAAAAAGAGAGAGAAAAGGATTCTGCTACATTTCTTGAAAGCATTTGCGCTTTTACCAAGCAACTCAAATAATATTAATAAATTAAACACCCTGTAGAGTAGAGAATATCAGCTCTAACTCATGACCTCCAGCAATTCACACTGGGTTGATTCAAGACGTTGTCACTTCTACCTTTCTCCTGAGGGCTGATACCCTCACCTTCAGATGGCAGAAGACAACATGTGCCCATATATCAGCTGCAGCCTGCTCCCCTACATGCTGGTAGTGGTTTAGGGTCACGCACTGGAGTTAGCACCCATCCTGCTCCACAATTTCTCCTGCTCTAAGGGTGGGCCAGGGCAGGCAGATCTGCTGCCTGCTTGTAGGTCAAGGCCCTGAAACTCATACCTCGTACTCCCTGCAGTATCTGCTAATCACAAGACTATCTATCCTTCCTGGTTGGAAACTGCCAACAATTTTTTACTTTTTGTAAAGTTAGCCCAGTAGCTTTTTAACCACACTGTTTAAGTGCTCCCCACCAAGACCATCCTACAAATCTGCAGCAAGAGCAACTACGTCAACTACAGGCAGCAGGCTGCAGCACGCATCATCAACCAGCAAATCCCGAGGGCCTTGTTATTTGTCCAAGACAAACAATAAACTGTGCTGGCTTAAAAATACTGGAATAACATCTTCTGACCCTGAATGGCCATTTTTTAGACTTATTTGCCACCTCTGTGTCTCAGACACGAGGACATTTATTGGAATGGGAGCCCAGGGCAGTGCCCACTTAGTCCCATGTGAGCTGAGGTGACACCCACCCAGCGCTGCAGAGCAGGAGGACAGGCTTTGGGGTCCAGCCACGCCGACTGCCCCCATGTGCCTCACAGTCTTCCCCAGACCGTGGCTGCTCTAATACAAGCCAGGTACAATTTCCACCCACAGTGTCCTTGTGTCTGCTCCATGCAGAACTAACACAGCAGCTCCCAAGGACTGCAATACCAGGCTCCACTTTAATGAAGAAAGTGGGTTCAGTCAGCTCTTTGTCCCCTCCATACCTCCTTCCTCACGGAATGCTGGTTTTCACCACTATGAATGAGGATAAGCCATGTGAACAACCTACGACCTTCCCATGGCCCTGTTTGGATGGAGGAATGCTTTACCAATACGAGTAGCTAATCCAGAAGCAGATATATCACCTCAAGCTGGAGGAGAATGGCCACAGCCAGCCTTTGTGCCCAGACAGTGAGCTCTCCAGTGGAAAGCTGCCTCTCTCCAGCCCAGACTCTGCTGACAGTGGTTTCTCTCCCTGCTTTCCATCTCTCTTGCGGCCACACAGGCAAAGCCAGGACACAGTCAGGTCTTGGCTCCTTTTACTTTTCCTCTCTTGGCACTTCTGTGCTGACTGGGAACTACCAGCAGGGGAGTTTTCTTTCAAGGCACCATCATGGTAGTCCCAGCATCCCAGAATAGCTGCACAGATGACATCCTGACTCAGTCCAGATGGATGTGTGCAGGAGAACTGACAATCAAAGCTGATGCAAAAATATAGGAAGTCTAAAGAAAAATATTCCAGACTGCCACAGCTTGCTTTCAAGAGTGTAAATACACATTTAAAGCATCCTTGGATTTGCCAGAAGGGCTGCAAAGAAGACATCAATGATCCTGGTCTAAAAAACCATGGTGGTAGAGACAGAGTTGTACTCTCAGCATGCTCATCAGAAGATGGTAACAAAATCGTGAGGATTCACAAGATCTCATCCAATTTTAGCATCTATCCATCCCAGCACAAGCAGAACTAGATTAGTTCTTCGAGCTGACACCCCCGCAGGTGGGGTGTTTTGCCATACCCAACACTGCCATCACAGTCACCACATCCTTTTGCCATATCGACACAGCAGGACGTGGCAGCACAGTCCAGCAGGGATGACTGCTTTCTCCCCTCACTGGTTGCTCCTTCCGTCCTTCCACTTGTGGTCATAGCTTCTGGCACAGTGCAAGAAGGTTGTCATCAGTGTAATTCTGACTTCTGGTTTTGGGACTAGCTCATGGGAGTCCCCACAGGACCCTGTAGCTTCCAGAAAAGGGGTACCTTTATTCACCAGGAGGTAAAATAAAAAAAAGGAACCCAAACCCAAACCCTGCCTTAAAAAAGTCAGTAACTGAATGAACCATCCCAACAAAGCCAAAATCAGACCATTAAGGGATGCCCTTTCCCCAGATGGTGGAACTATAGACAGAAGTGATGAGGAAATTCTCCCTTCTACTCACCCAGTGATCTGCAGAGGAGCAAGTGACCTCTACAGCAATTAGATCCCCTGATGAAGTTAATCCAGCAGACAGTCGCACTATTCAGAGAAAAGCTACCATTAGGCAGTAAGGTGACTATTTCACCTAATGGTGACTATTTCCACATATAATTTCTACCTCCCTGAAAGGATTTACGCACAAACACCCTTCAAACATGGATATCAGACCTACCTAACTTAATGAGCCATAAGCTAATGAATGGCTAAGAGAATACTAACTCAAGAACTCAAATAACCAACAAGAATTACACATGGAAAAATATGTTCTGATAGCTCTCTAGAATAGTGAGCTGAGACCTACAAGAGTGGTGTTTCTATGCCCAAGCTCTGCCACTATCCTGGCTTCAGGACATGGAATCTACTTCAACACTTGCAATCTCTTCTTCTACAAACTTATTCAAGATCCTCAATGACAAAAATGTTACATGAGTGGAAGGAAAGGAAAATCTTTTGCCAAACGAAATTTTACCCAAATACTGCACTCAAATCCAAATTTCATTTCCAAGCCTAGCATGTACTTAAATGCAAGTGCCAGGAGGTCACTGTAAAACACCGCATAATTTTTTCACTGAAGCTGAGAGCCTATTCTAGTGCCAGGGTAGAAACAGGAATTATTGTGAGAGGACTGCTCCATGCATATGGTCCCACTGATCCCCCACAGCAGTGCTGGAAAATGCATTCAGGATCCATGTCTCCATCAGCAAGTAAAACCAAACAACATCTGATTATTAAAAATGGTCAATAGTAAGTGCTCCAGTGACAATTTTTAATTTGTGGAAAGTAAATATCTAGACAAACTTATAACCTTAAGATGGCAGCTAAAATTCACTCTGAGCAAGTGCCTTAGCTTGAGGAATGATTCTCCTGTCTCCAGAAACTAAATTTGCCTTATTATAATAACAGCACATAAGCCTCAAAACCAAATTAATACTTTTTTGGGTAAATGCTGTGTTCGTCTGCACAGCCACTAACATGCTGGTCAGTTGAGCTGAAGAAGTGATTATGTGAGAGAAGCAGTAAGCAGGTTTATCAGCAAGCATGTATATATAGCAGATGTAAAGCCATATATATTCTGGGTTTTTCCTCTTTTCTTTTGACAATGCACAAGCTACACATTTGTGTATACACATGTACTAGAGGACAAACACACACTCATACTCACCATTCACTTTGTAAAGTGCTGCATACTGTACATAAAGTTTTGAATTTAAAAATCCAGAAAATATCAGTTAAAAATCTTCTACACATTATTTTATCAAGCATGCCAGACCCCTTCATGGTTTCACATGTGGGTGTGGATATCAGCAAATGACTCACCCTCGCTGGTCTGGAAGCCCAGGCACGCAGGGGCGGACCATGCAGGGAGGAGCAGGAGGTCGTTCCCTGCTCAAGGAGGCCTTCCACAGCTCCCACTCACACACTCAAAATGCCAGTGCCAAAGCATCTGCCTTTTGCTGAGTCAAATCAGATACTGGTTTTCCAGAATCAAGTATCTGTGTTTGAAGCAAGGTCTGAATGGAATCAGGCAGAAAAAGATTAAAGAGAATAGAGGGGAAAAGTATAGTAAGTATATCAGGAGGCTATCAATCTAAATCACCCATCACCAGCAGGATGGCTCATGGTTTGGAAGATGAGGCCATGCAGAAAGCAGGAGAAAAAAGGAACACGTGCTACTTTTAAGCAACTTGATTTGCTGTCAATATCCAGTTACTGGTGGGATGTATTTTCAGACGTGGGATGTCACGAGTACCCCAACTTCACATTTCCTAAAGCACATCTACCGGGAGGCATCAGACTACCTGGCAGTGCTGACCATTCTCCTTGGAGATCATGGAGCAAATTCATAGTAGATTTAAAATTTGTCACACTCTGTGTGGCCAATGATATAGTTTATTTTTTGCAACAGTGTGATATTTGCAAGCATTATTTAATTCTATTGCCTAGGTAAGAAAACTGAGGCATGGAGTGAGGTGGGCTCCAGCCCAAGGTCAAGCAGACAGTTGGTACAGCATAATTCTGAGATGTTTCTTACTTATTGAGGCCACTTTTGACTTACTGAAGCCCCTGACTCAAGCAGCTGGGGGCTGGGAAAGGGCTATCTATCTGCTCTGCTTGTGCTCCACTGAAGAGACTCATCCCACGATATTAGTAGGATTCAAGCACAAGCCACTACTGTCCTATATTAGCTTCCCTCCATGCCTCCTCTCCTGGAAAAGACACAGGGGGAAAGAAGGAGTCTTAATGATGCCCAGGGGGTGCCAAGAAGTTTAACTACAGAGAGTCATTTTTGCTAATGGAAATCTGGCTGATGCAGTTTGAGTAAGGAGGATGAGAGAATCTTTCACTGTGTTTTTCTAAAGCAAATATTTGGCACTTTCATCTTCCAGTGCTTTAACATGCAATCTGTCACCAAAAAAAACCATTTACGTGGGATTTCATGGAAAATATATCATGTTTCAGATGGCAATTGAAAAAGGGGGGGGTATCTATTGTACTGCTCAGAAATGTAATTCATGGAAACTGGGTTGTGAACCACAGGACTAGCTATTATCTCATCTGCAGGTGTGACAACACTACAACTTAATACTGATATTTCACCTTTTACTTGCCATCACCATCTTCCTGTCCACTGTATAAGTTGGGACAAAGGGTCACAAAAGAGTCTCCATCATCACCTGTCCAAGGGTCATCAGCTTCCACCCATTACGTAAAACACCCCAATTCCCCAGTGCACTCCATAGGTCTCCAGGGTGCCAACCCCACACTGTCATCCACCTGGAGCACCTCACACACCTGTCAGCAATTCACACAACCAGTAATAAAACCAGACAAAGAATTCTACCATCAAGCACACTTCTCCAGGGCTTTGTTTTTCCTGGCTAAGAACACCAAGAATATCATGCACATATTTGAGCTGCTCCACCTAGTCATTATCCCAAGAGAAAAGGACAGCCACGCTTCTGGTATGTGGAGCCACACAACCAGTACAAACACAAGCTCTTCTTGGCTGAGCTGCCTGGAGATTGCTGTGATTTGCAACTGACCCATCGCCAGCCAGCTCATTTCTTGACCACCCTGGTTGTGGCTCCCATTCTCTGCCTGCTTTTGGCATAGCAACAACATAGGCTGGGGGTTTTGTCAGGTTTCCTCCCCCCTCTCTTTTGCTTTGTGCTTAGCCAAACTCCTGCCTTCCTCTCTGCCCATTAACACGAAGCATCAATGGGAGCGAGCGGAAGGAGGTCACTGAGCACTTGGCTGCTGCACTGCGCGGTCGCGGCCACGCAGACGCCTCATGCAAACACTTTCAGTGAGGAGTGGGGTAGTGTCATGGCAGCATCAGGGATAGAAAGAGGGCTGACTGCACCTTGGCCATCAATGATCTACTAATGTAGCATGGAAAATCACTGGAGTCATTCCTGTAGAGACACACAAACAAAACCAAGGGATTTATTATTTTTCCCCTTGCCTTTACCACCCAGCTAAAAAAAAGTCAAAAAAACCCTCATGCAAGCCCAAGAGTTTTCTTCACAAAACTCAGTGTCCTACTTGCAGCTGACTAATTTCTTTTGTAATGGATTTAACACTTGACCAAATCTAGCTCTGAGAGTGGACCTGCAACAGGCTGTTACACAGAACATGGTGGTTGTACGATTAAGAATAATCTATAGGGGTCTTCCACTTGCATTTTCAGATAACGAAGGATGCCTTTGCACCTCAGCTGCACAGGGACCGACCATTTCTACTACTGAAACTACAAGGTTAAGTGACACACCCAAAGTCAAAAAGGGCAACAACCTCCTTGATTTGCAGTCTGCCGTTTTAATACTCAAGACGATCCTTTCCAACTTGCAACATTTCCATTTCCAGATGAAAAACTGCCTCCCTCTTACAACACAGAAATCAGAAACAATACAAAATCAGCTGCTGTTGTTTTCTTTACTCTCTCCCTTTGCTTTTCCTCTCTTTCATTGGCTTATACACTGGGATCAATTACCAAAATTTCTTGCTTAGCTGAAGTTGCAGGTCTCCAGTCATTACAAAGAGAGGAATTAGATTACAGAGGAATTTACCTGCTGGAGACTGCCATTACCTTCCTGAGCAGAGCAAACAGCAGAAGTGGTGTACCACACTCACTCAAGCATGTCCAGGCCGTGCCAGATGACACTGTTTCTCTGTTGCTCTGCTCTGGGGACGAGACACCACTGGGTTTCCATCTCCTGCCACTGTCACCTAAATCCCCCCTCTCTCCTAATCCAAGCCAAACCAAGAGACCTAAAAAGCTCTGAAGCCCATTTAGTTTGCATGAAACGGCTCTGGGAAAGGGATTATTTTTTTCTTATCAGGGATATTTATATCTGCTTAGAGGAAAATATGAAAAAATTTAAGGAGCTCATGCAAGTGACACTTGAGCAGGAGGATCAGCAGGTTTGTGCTAGAGTCCACCCACTCGCTCCTCCAGGAGGGACAGCAGGGAGGGCATCACACTTGTGCTGCTATAGAATGGGAAAGGAAGAAGAGACAGGTCTTTAACTCCTCTTCCTCTTTCACATACAGGGTTCTCATTCCCTGCTCTAGGCACCAAAAAGTCTTAATGAACCCTACAAAAGGCAGAAAAGTTATTTTATTGCTATTATTTCCCATCTGGTCATCTCCAGGGTGGGCCTGGGTATTTCACAAGGCCTGACAACATGCTGCTGTTGGAGCACAGCCATGTGCACAACATGCCCATGTGCTGGCCGGGGACATCTGCCCCAACACCCCACCCAGGGGCTGGATTGGGCTCTAGACTCCTGTTGCACCATCCAGTCTCTGTACTGCTGCTCACTGTCATCGCTGCTGGTTTTCTCATCTCTTTCTAAGCTGGAAATACATCTCCAAAAAGAATCGGGGGGGTCATCCCAGCCACATCCGCAAACAGCGCCGTGTTCACTGGAAAGAAGGGAAGCACGTCTGCTCTCCTCCCTTACAGTAACCAGTTTACCTCTATTTTCAAGCCATGTTTATCTGTCCCTGACCACGAGTACCCAATATCTTTTCACTGCCTGCTGTGAGAAGCAAGTTTCTCACTTGTCACTTCAGCTTGTTGTAAGCAGAAGCCTGATCTGAAAACCACCAGCAGTGATGACACGCTCAAATGAACGTCTACTGATTGAAGGCCCTCGTCATCACCCTTGACCCCAATCCTGTAGATCATGTTAAATCCAGTATTATCTCCCTGACAACTTTGTTTTCCTAAGAGGTGAAAGACTGACGCCAGAGCCTGGACCTGAGGGTCTGAGTGAAGAGCCTGTCAGGCAGAAGGTGGCTGGAGACTGGGAAGCAGGATGAAGAGGCTGAGATACCACTCTCATCCCTCCCTCTCCTCTTTGGAAGAATTTTTCTAGGGGTTAAAATGAAAGATAGTAAAAGAATAAATCAGAACTTGGACTTTGCAAAGAGAAAAGTAAGTCTAAATTTAACTAAATGTCCCTTGTTGTCCTTCACTAGAAAAGTGAAATTAGCACTGTATTCAATACAGCTTTCTGCTTTAGTACAATATAAACATGTAGCCCTTTTTGTTAAGTTCATCTCACCCCTTTGAGACAAGGCACAGCTCTGATATTCGTTTCAAAGAGCCAGATGTGATGCATCTCCTCTCGTTGGGATATATGCCACTGCCCACCACAGCTGGGGCGGACCTCCCTCCAAGGTGGGTACCGTAAGTCCCATCCTCACTGAGCCATTCTTATAGGCACCATGAGATGCACTCTTCCAATCTTATCTGAGGGACCTGGATGGATTAAAAGTAAGACACAACTGATTGTCTCCATATGGAAACAACTTTGCTTCTACTCTTCCAAACATGAAGTTTTTAAATAGGCCTTGGTAGAAATGACAACATGCCTCAATGTATAGAAGACCTGTACAGAACACACACACTAATAGGATAAGGGGGGCTAAGGGGGAAGAAAAAACCTTAGGCTCATATACTGCTTCTTAACAGAAATGTAGAGCCTTACTAGGTTATTTGCCTGCAAAGAATCACAAATTTACAAAAGATCTTCTTGAAATGTGTAAACCACAGTCCAACACGGAAAAACAAGCTGTTGAAGTGCTATGCAGAAGTGAGATCATAGTTATATTACTGGACCTGAGAAATGGAAAAGTCATTGTATGACTGCAGGATTAGGAGTGGGGCTGGTAAGTGCTGAACTTTGTATCCTGGCTTATGAAGAGCCATCTCAACCAGGAAAGCCACACAGCTGAGGAGATGGATTAGAGTCTTAACCTGTTCAGCAACAAAACTAGCAATAATATTGTGACAGGAAAGAACTGCCATCATGCAAAAATTCACACTCTGGAAATGATGGGCTGTATTTAAAAACTACTTTATGATTTAAAAGAATTACACGTTATCAGGTTTATGAGATTTCATTATATGAGTTTGAGAGACTGGGATTGGACCTGTTAATTCCATATAGGTCATGTCTTCTATAAAATAGCTGGTATGTCAGCAATGCACTCTGGTTTAGCTATGTCTGGTGAGATTTCACATACTGCATTTATTAAAAAACAGTGTGCCACCCCTAGCAGTTTATAGAACATGCTGTGGAAAATCCAGGAGCAGTATCATTCCATAAACACATTTAATACTCATACACATTATATAAATATACACGTATAGACACATATACACACACAAGGAGGAGGATAATGAGGCGATAAATTGTGGAAACATGATAAATTGCATTTATCTGGCACCTTTGATTGCTTCATCTGTTCTCTCCTCACTAATCCATCTCTGTGGAGACTGGTTTCGAAGATTAAAAATCCCTGAGAAGTTTAGAAAACAGCCGTATTTTTTTTTAATTAGCCTTGAAAGATTTGCTTGCTTACCACTATAATGTTGTACACTTTATTTGATCCAACAGTAATCTTGATCCAACATGCAGAATGAGGAATATTCTCTGCTGGCTTAGACTGGAAAAAAAAACCATGTAACATGGATAGGAACTTCATGCTTTATGGTGTAGGGAATCTTCTTTTTTTCCAGTCATACATTGCACATAACCCATGATCATTATGTCAAGAGAGATTTTATTCAATGTTTAACTTGGTAAACAGAGATAGTGCTGAAAAGATCTTTACATTTCAGTGGGCTCAATTTAGGAGTACCAGGACAATAAGAACATTCAGGATTTGTCTAAAAGTGGGTGTTCATCAAACTGCTCTCCTCTGAACTAATCCTAAGGAGATACGTTTGTTATCGGAAATAACCCACTCTTAGGCTATTATAGGTGCACCGCTTTGCCTCCTGTCTCAGGACACACCCTACTATTGTCATTATTAAACCATGTTTTATGACCTAAACACAATTACTTAGAGTGACTTGCCTTTAAATCTGTATTGATAACTAAACAAAAGGAGTGAATGTTCCATTTTCTACTGTATTTACTTACTTGGCAGTATTTGCACAACTGATTTACCAACCCTAATGCTATGTGCAGAGACGTATTTACCATCTGATTGGGAAAAAGCAGGGAAATGTGAAGGCTGGGAGGGAGCAGGAGGGGCACACCCTCTTCACGCAGCAGCAGCCTGTGCTACTTGGCAGGAGCAGACCCATTTGGACAGGCTGGAATTCCTGCCAGACCATCAGTCTATTTTTATAAAAGCCAAGTTTGTTTATCAGCCATGGTCATGAAGTCACCACCTCCTGAAAGCTTTTGAGAAGCCAGCGTGAAACGAGCTTCATCCTAGTTCCTGTTAGAACAGCCTCACTCATAAATAGCTAGAGGTGGGCCAGGTCCAAGCCCCAAAGACATTACTGTACCCACCATCTCAGTGGGTTCACCCCTTGCTAAAGCCAGCAGTAGGGCTGAGCATGTCAGCTCCATGTCAGCAATCCCCTCCCTAAATGGAAGGTAGGACTTTTAAAAGCATAACCATGAGTGTGGGGCACTGAGCCAGATAACCTCCAGAGGTTTCTTCCAAAGGAAATTATTGTGTGACGCACAGAATGACCTCCACTGGAACATCACCCACAAAAACCTCCCACCCAAATCCTACATGTAATGTTCTTCCACTGATTTTGATTAAGCGGTAAAGCTGCTCACAGTGATACACACAGAATGCAGGCAGAGGAAGGCACATTATAATCTTGATTCAGCATTGGGGGTTAAATCAATAACAGGGGAAACATCCATGATTGTCTTCCAATATTATCAATTAAAACAGAGGGTCATTCCAGAAACTATGAGGGGGGTCTTACATGTGGAGCCACCATTCTCTGTATTCCCACAGAAGAGTCTTTTCTTCAGATTCCTCATAAAGGAACACCTCTCACTAACAGCAAGTTTTCCAAACAAACTCTTAGGTAGGCAAATAATCTAGCCTGGTCCCCAAATCCTCCAGAGGTTTCTGCAGTGTATGAATTCTGAAGCATTGAAATCAAAGTCAGAATATTAAAAAAGGTACCAGGTTGAAAAGTACATCTGTGGCATGACTAGATTTAAGCCACGTTTTATCAAAATCAGTCCATCAAACTGACAAGACATTCCCTACTTTCATGCTTAAGAACAACTGTATTTCGGAACAGCACTGTGAGGAGTCGAAACTCAATTAGGAATGAAGCCAAATAATAATTGGATTCATTTTTGAATATTAATAGGATTGAACAATTAAGCAAGAAAAAAGTGAATCTCAAAAATCTGAAACACGATCTCAAGTAATAACTCCTTTGAGCAACAAGAACTGCCACCAGCTCCTAGGCTGATGAGGCAGTACACAGCTATTCCTGTAAATGTAGGATATTGTCTGAACTCTTTAAAGTTGTCAAAACCCACAAAAAATACCTTTGATAGGTAGGGGAGGATACTCTGGGTTAACAGCTTCACTTCATTTCCACACTTAAATTTTGGAGGAATGCTTGCACACACCTAGAGCAGGAAACATGCATTCATTGTTCCTCCTTAGGAATATACTCCAAAGGGCAAGTGATAAAGGCTAAACAAAAGTAAATTGTTTCACAACAAAAGAAAGCATTAATAAATTCCGCTCATGAGCGTCTTCAAGTTTCATTAGAAAACGGAGAGTTAAGGTCAACCAAATACAGGAAGATATTAAGTCAAGATAAATAAACTAGTGGCCCCCTTTTTTCCTCTAAGCTCGGAAGAAAGGGGCATAGAGCCAACCAGTGCACATTCTTCAACAAAAGCTTCAGTTACCTCTTCTCAGGGGGTCAGTTGTACTGTGGCTTAATATAATAGCTAGTTGGAAGCATAAACAAATTAGGACTGTTAGTTTGAAGGGGGACATGACCGTCGCCTTAGTATTGACCATCACAAGGTCAACAATTACATGTTCAAACAGCTAGCAGGATTACAGCATCACTGAACAGCTGGGGTTGGAGGGATCTCTGGTCTAGTCCAACTGCCCTGCTCAGAGCAGGGTCAGCTACAGCAGGTTGCTCAGGGCTGCGTCCAGTTGGGTTTTGTTATCTCCAAGGATTGAGGTGTCATGATCTCTCTGGGCAAACTGTTCCAGTGTTTGATCACACTTTAGAAAAGTAAAAAAGTGTGCTGTTCCTTACTGAAATAGAATTTCCTGTGTTCAAGTCCGTGCCCACTGCCTCCTGCCCTGTAACCAGGCATCACCAAGAAGAGCTTGGCTCCATCTTTTTTACTCCCCCATCAGGTATTTAAATGCACTGACAAGATCCCTCTGGCCCCTGTACATCAGGCTGAACAGTCCCAGCTCTCATAACCTTCTCCTACATGAAAATGCTCCAGCCCCTTCATCATCTTTAGGGCCGTTAGGTGGATGTGCTTCACCAAGTCCATGCTTCTCCTGTACTGGGGAGCCAGCATTCCAGACATCACTAGGGCTTAGCAGAGAAGGATCACCCCCCTCAGCCTCTTTACAGTCCTCCTGGGTCACTGACTGTGTATCTGCAAGGAAGCCAAATGCATGGGCACCCACATGGGATCTTCTAGGAGGGAAGAGGCTACACCTGCTCACATATGGCCACTTTCCCTGCCACTTTCCCAGGAACTGTGGGTGAGCACACCCACCATGCTAAGTGCACCAGCATGTTTTCAGGAGGGCTTTAGAAGGCTGAGGAGGAAGAGGGTCCTTCAGCCTGACTCCCCACTGCAGAGCAGGCAAGTTACATGTTTGAGATGAAAACAGCACGTGCACTTTGAGTCTTAACACTGCCAAGCTAGCCTGGGCTATTTTTTTGGGTGTTGCCCTAACATCTTGATCAGCCACAGAAATGTCTCAGCTGGAGTTTAGTCACGCTTCTGACCCAGACTAGCTGGCACCACTGGGTTAAACAAAGGGCAGCCCTGCCTTGCCTCCTTCCTGTGCCCAAATTAATCAATCCATCCCTCCAAATATCAAAAGGATGTGAGCACCTGAATAGAGAGGGGTTATGCAAGAGACTAGGAGATTTAAGTAACTATTTTAAATTATCAAGAAAACATCCTCAATCTGCAATAGTCTTCCAAAGGAATTCTTGGATGCCTTCGCCTCTATTTCTTCAGGAATATAAAAACAGATTTGATAATACAGATAAAAATACACCTCAGCAAGGAATCCTGTTTTGTCAGAAAAATGAAAAGGAAAATGGAGAGTGTCTTACACCACTTTAAATTCTATGATTGTTGCTGTAATTATGGTGATCATAACCTGGAAAAGGGAACAATGCTAGTTCTTTCCCACAAGCTCCAAGCATGGTGTCAGGGCTATTTTTACCGATTAACAGTTCTCCAGCTTGTCACAGAGAAAATACATTGAGCAACAAGTCTGACTGCTTCAACTCATCACATGATCTGCCTTAAAAAAACTTTTGTTTTTGATAGAATAAATTAGCATGCAAATATGAAACAGCATTTCACAGCATCCGCTCACACATTATGTTGTGTATCCTGCATGTGTATGTAAAATACAGAATATAATACACATACAGAGAACATGCGGGGATTACTAACTGGGTACAAAATGTATATACCACTTCTTTTCTGAAAGCAACAACATTTGTGCTTGAATTACTTGTCATCCAGGTAGCAGGCTGGTGTTCACACTGCTACTTTAAAAACTTATGCAGCTGCACTGAGTTCTGTCTTTCCTGAGATAAAAGCATGTCCTGAATATTCTTTATTCTTCAGGGCTACTAATTTGAACACACCTGTCACTCTAAGTAGAGGGAGTTGTGGAATATTGACATTCTATTGAATTATTTAAGATAAATTAACAATGTTTCACATCCTAGGAGATTGCCTTTTCTAGAAAAAGCCTGACACTGTGTGTTTAGACCTAGTAGCCAGAATGTGGTGAAGTTACAATTTATAAACAATTTTTATTCCTCATGGAAATAAACAGCAGACACACCAGCTGACTGCATGTGACTTGCCTCAGTGCTGCAAGCAGAACTGCAAGTTTTGAATATTTTATTCTGCTTTGTTACAGATGGCAAGGACAGAAGTTCTTATGTATCGTCTCACTAATTTATGGCAACACCAGCCCCTTTCCAGTCAACGTAGACAAAATGTTGATGACTAGACTTGAAGCTACAGGATGCTCATTCCCTGTCAGCAGAAGTCATGTTGAGACTTATAAGAGGGTTAGAAGGCATTAGCTCTCCTGCTCTGGAAATCCCAAGGAGGGACCTTGAACACTGCTGCTGTTCCAGGCCTCTACCCTGACCGCAGGCAAGAGCTGAGACACCATGAACTCCAGGCACGTCTATGGTCACACAACACGCCTGTCTGCCCGTGCACAGACACAGATCTTTCTAAGGCTGGAGAGTTTGGAGAAAAAGTTCAGAAATAAGAGGCAGCATTAATTCTTAATGGGTGCTGTTGCTTAGGTGTTCAAGGCTCGATGTTGATGTTCTCAGACAACAACAAGGCTTAGTGAATCACCACCATAATTCCTTCAGAGAATTATGGGCTTGAGCTGATGTACAGAGAAATTCTGTCCAAGATTCAACACCAACCCACTCTGGGTGGGTATACCGGACTGTGGAACATTAGCATGGAAAGACATACATGTATATACACATAAACAGATCCATCTGTATATATATAATTGTATGTGTATATTATTTCTTTATTTTTAGGTATGTATACATGAGCAGAGGGAAACTTATGAAACATTTCCCTTTCCTTTCTCATTTACTTTTTTAAGCTTTTCTGCAAAATACGGAGTAGATGTTCAGAAGGGAAGAAGGGTGGTTGAAGAAGGATGACCCCAAAGAACAGAAGACAGTAGCACTGTCTGCTTGCACATTTTCAGGTGGGTGTCAGTCATCAAGATCTGAAGGACCAGTGAGTTGCCTGCACTTTGCTGCTCATGCTGAGGAGCGACCCTGGAACAGCAGCATGTGTGCTGGGGACACAGACAGTGGGAACAGGGCTGTGCCTGGGCTCCATACTCTGGGAAGGAAGCCCATCCCTCCTATCCACCCAAAGACCTTTGAACATGGAGAGGAGCAGTTCGGCAGCTCACGGGCCACCAAGGGCACAGTACCCCATTTGCAAACATAATGCTGAGTCACTAACCATGCCAGAGAGACTGACAACAGGAGATTAGCATGAATTTATGGCTGAAGTCCCTCATTTTTCTTCATCATGGTAATGACTCATTTCCTACCCACAGGGGCAAAGGGCTGGCTATAAAACCTCCCATTGTTTCTCTCACTTACCTGGTAAAAAGGAGATTAAAATGGACATTTATTTATACTCTCAGTTTCTACAGAGAATTATGTAGGAGGAGTTTGGGAAAAGATTTCAAAGAGAAGAGTGTGTGGATGTGGAAAGAGGATCTGAAAGGAAAATAAAACAAAACCCAAAATGAGCTTAATCTTCAATTCAGCATTAGTTGGATTACCCTTTATATACAAATGGATATGCATCTGTAATCTTGCAGATAGAACTGTAAGCATACATGGAGCCAGGCAGAATGTGAGTGCCCACACCAACGTGTTCCCAAATGAGGCTGATGCGAGCCCTCAGTTATTTTGTCCATCCCACCTTTGCTGGCATATTCCCTCTCAAAGTTTCTGAATCTCTCACATGCTTTAAACAGCTTCTTGCTCAGTCCCAGTGTGCCACTACATTTATTTTTTTTTAAACACCCCCCCCAAATATATTCTTATATGTTTTTGAGGTTATTATTTAGGGAGGGGGGGAACAATAATCAGCTAGGGAGAGGTTTCAAAATCCATCATCTCTAAGCTCATCAGAAAACCAAAGCATTTTATCACTTATAAGATAACCAAAAGGGCCTAACATACCAAATCTTAATCATCCATCATCTCTGCATGCAACAAGTATTTTAAATTTTAAATACTGCGTGTTTCCAAAATGCTGTTGGTTTTTATGAATGATATACAGTAGGTTCAATACAGCTGGAGTCATGCTAAGAAGGAAGCTAATTTTACAGCAATGAGGGGAAGACCATCTCTCAGTAGCACTAAAGAAATACTCTCTTATTTTCTTTTGAACAGCTTAAATAGAACTTTGCTACCACTTGTTCCTCACCATTTAACTTATCAGTCTTCAAATCATAGTAATTAAGCATTTATTATACATAGTAAACCACATAAAGAAACTTCTTGTTCGGGAAAAATGCCAAATGCTACATGGAGCTCTGTCAAAGTCTTCTCCCACCTTCCGCGGGAGCAGTACGATCCAAAAAAAGAATCGACATAACTCTTTTTCAACACACAGGTTTTCTATTATATGTACTTAGCAACTTATGTGGAGCATCTTCATACCAAGATGGCCATAATAAGTACTTTGATGTATTACCCTTAAAACAAAGGGCTTATATACACAATTGAAATGATTGCAACTCAGGAGTTACCAAGCGCCAGCTGAGCTCTTGCACTTCAGCTGATGCTTCACACTTTATTAACTCTCAGTAATTCCTAAACCTAAACTGTGATTAAACACAGTTTATCTTCAGAAAGTGCTGAACACTTCTTTTCAAGGGAGCTTCCCAAGTCAGGTGTCCAGCATCGCTTGTCATTTTGAAAGACTCAGCCTACATGTTCTCACAGCGTTTAACTCTTGCTGACACCACCACAGTCACTCCAGTGCAGAAAGCAAGGACAGGAAGCAATCCTTCTCTAATTACCATGCTGTTAAACTGAAGTGTTGATTACCGGCTGCTAGAGAAGGAAACACTTCTTAGCCTGCTATCCCTGTTGATAGAGATGGAGCCCTGAGTAGAATTAGATATAAAATATTCAGAAAGGCGCTAAAGTAACAATAGTAACCTGGGGATATTATAAAGGAAAAGATACATCTTAACATACACATTTTCATATTTCCCCCCTTTGCCACCCATCAGTGTTTAGTGACACTGACGTAAGAATGAGGAAGAATCCAGCTTAAGCTTTCAGACCTCAGGCTGGTTCTTACAGACCTGACAGTACAAGGCAAAGACCACAAAAATGAAACGTGTAAGCTGGGCAAATACAGATCAAAAAATGTCACTAAGAGCAGTATATGGAAAAGGATCATTTTTATGAGGTATTCTCAGAAATATACTTTAAAATAAGTCTTTAAATACAACATATTTCCGCACATCTTTTTTTGTGACTTTAAAAAGTCTCATTTCTTGGAGGGCACTGTGTTCTCTTGAGGTATAAGAAGAGCATGACTAGTGATGAACTTGGTACAACTGAAACACTGAAAGAGCTTTGAAAATTATTAAAGAAATTAGAAAAATCCTGTGCTAGTGTTCTCTTTTCTTTTTTTTTTTTACATTATAAAGTAATAAACAGTAAAACCTTAAATTGCAAGGCCTTCAATCAGGTCATGCTGATCTCAGTATCTTTAGTTCTCATCCATCTTACCCGCCACCGAAGGTGGTGTACCTTTGATGTGAACTAATTACATTCGAAACATTTTGTCAAACAGCTTAATGCAGATGCCAAATAAGCTCTGTCTGTCTAAACAGGGCTTTAGACAACTTATCACTTTCAGTGTTAACTAAGAGCTAAGTTCCACTTCAAATAGAATATTATGCTGCACAGAAAAAGAGCTGCATATAAAACTCCTAAAAAGCCACATTATTGTTTTTTTATTTCAATGTGGCTCCATTCCCATTGTTCTGATAGAACGGGCATTACTGTGTATGGGTGTGTACGCACACATGTGCAACAATAAAATACACAATGCTGAAAGCAACAATTCTTTTATCTGAAAAAACTATCTACATGACAAGAGGAAGTATTTTAGAACAAGGCATTCTGTCTGCTGTCTGCAGCATCACTTCACGATCCCCTCAAACGAATCTTGTTTATTAAAAATGTATTAAAAAGAATTATTATTGCAAAACAAAAAACAGCAAAGGGGGGAACAACCACCAAAATTCTGCATCCAAAGAACCGGAGCCCAGGGTACTGGAGGGGAAAGGAAATTGTTCTCCTGATCCTGTAAGTGAAAAACGTTCTTTCACTTCTGGGCAAAAGTATCTAAATTTTCTCCCTGGGAGGAGGGAGGTGAGGCAGGGGAAGTCAGGGGAGAAAGACACAGCAAGGGCAGCCTCTGAAGGGACTGGAGTTCACTCAAGATGCTTCTTAAGAAATCTCCTATTTCTTCTGCAGATACTCATATTTGTTTAAAACAGCTCTGCTGTCTTTTCTTTACAAAAAAAAAATAATCTAACAGTGAAAAATCAAAAATACATATTCTAACAAGTCTGGATGAAACAACAGCCCTCCCCATAATGGCCACCACCATTCTCTCATTAGATCAGTTGTCTAACGGGTGTCCTCATATCTTTTCTTTGATGTACAAGTACAAACCCCTCCGCTTTTTCCATCAGTTTTGGCTCTTGAGCATGCAAGCAGTGATCTGAAACCCTTTGCTATACTTCTCCACATGTTTTCAGCAGGGTCTGGTTCACAGAAGATTTCTTCTTTCCAAGAAAAAGGGAAAGGTTACAAGTTTTCCCACAATTTCAAAAATACCAAGTACACTGTCCAGGGTTTTCCGTTGGAAAAACATTATTAAACCTGGTTAGAAACCATCTGCTTTTGAAAGCAGGGAGAGCTGGTCAGTTCTTCTTATACTGGTGAATATTGCAGCCTTTTAAAATGCAAACATTATATACCATGACAATGTTGAGAAAAATCTAGATTGTAGGCTTATAATGCCATTAAATGGGAGAAACAGTAACATCCTAGTCCCACCTTTTCCCACTGTCTCTCTCTGTTTGTATCACCTGAAGCAACTTATCTGCCTTATGGTAACCTGGAGAGAGGAGCTGATGTAGGGCTTGACTTAATTTGGGAGGGGGAAGGAAAAAAGGAG
The DNA here is from genome assembly GCF_001604755.1 of Lepidothrix coronata. Classification (NCBI taxonomy): domain Eukaryota; kingdom Metazoa; phylum Chordata; class Aves; order Passeriformes; family Pipridae; genus Lepidothrix; species Lepidothrix coronata. The sequence goes on from NW_016690188.1 coordinate 1,232,777, forward strand.
GGAAAAAACAGCCCAGTTCTCTTATTTGGCTCACATGTCAAACCTCAAGGCAGAGGGCATCCAGCAGCACCACTGCCTGGGCTAATTTAGATGCTTGTGAAGCTCCAGCACCCTCCAGTTTGATGGTTTCCTAGTATCTGAGACAGTCATTCAACTAAAACCAAGTATCTGATAATTAAATAAGAGGTGATAATCAAGATATACACTTTCAGTTGAAGAAAAGTTAATCACTGCTTGCTTGCCTAAGAATTTAACTGGATTCTCAAGATATTACCAAGTCCCAGAAAACCTTGCAAACTGCTCAAATCTGGAGGTTGATGCTCTGCTCATCTTCTCTCTTCTCCTTTTGCTTTCAGTTTTTCACCTAGAACAGATCCAATGCAGCTTCCAGAATTTTAAACCATCTACTGTGGGCATACAGGAGAGACCTGACAAGCTCCCTATGGGCTCAGAACATCTTTACCTCCATGCCCACCTGGCCAATGCTCTTCATTTGGTTCTTACCACTGTTTTTCTCTACAAATCACCAGACCTCAGCTGGGTCCTGCCTTCACTTCTCCTGCACTACCATGCAGCATCCACGTGGTTCCTCATGTGGTGAACTTACAACCATCTCTACAGGGAGCTCATAACACTCAAGAAACCCACTTCTAATATTACCTGCTCTTTCCAGCAAACTCCCCAACCCAAAGGCACCAGTCTCTGCCAAGAGCAACAGATTAAAACCAATTTAAGAATTTAGAAGAATGTTTTGAAGAGCCAGTGCATGCTCAGAAAGGAAGACCATCTCATTACACATCACCTTCTCACTGCCTTCTACATTCAGCTTCCTTTGAAGACTCTTGGCTTCCAGAAGAAAATCAAATTTATCAAGTTTGCATATGACTAGGTTTCTAAAGGTCAAATTTAGGCTAGAAACAGGGAGGTGCACTGTAAAGAGGACAAACTCATCTCTCTCCCTCCCCTTACTGTAAATGGCAAGCAATCAACCTGTGGAATTCACTGATGCAGAGGTCAAAGATGAAATCCTGTGGGTGGATAATTTTACAACCATAACAACACTTACAGTTACACCAAGTCCAGCAGTAACAGGACAACCAAAGGCCATAATTTTAGGGTGTAATCTATTTGCAAATGGCTCAGGAAAAGACACTCTCCACCGGTGGCACGTCACACAGACACATGTACAGACAGACAACAGGGTTCTAATCTGCAAAAACCTGCACTTGATAAGTCACCCATGTCCTTACATGTTAGAGACATCTATCTTTGTGCTAGAAAGAAGGGACCATCTGTACCCTGTGATCTGGTACGTCACGTCAACCATGTCTAGGAGAAGGGTCCCCATTAGAAAACCAGTGGCCTGAATTATCATTTCAGTATATATTTCCCTGCTACACCAATGTTTCAGAAACAAGCCACAGCAGAGGTCAGGGAAAGGCATCCCACAGAACAGCAAATAATGAAAAAAGGGTGCAAGACAGTGATAATGCTCAAGGATCAAAGTGCTATTCAGTCATCCCCATTATTATGTCTCACTGATATTTCAAGCAAATCAATCTGATCTCATCAGTGTGCCTACTAATGTTTTTAAATACAAATAGCAATTTCTTATAATAGTACCTAGATTTCTCTCCTGCAAATGTCTTTAGAATTCACATCTTATTAGCCACAAGAATTCCAATTACACATCTCTTCTCATTTCTACCAGCTGATTATTAGCATTAGATGATAATAGAGTATTTTCTGCTAATATATTTCTTAATAACATCAAACTGCAGAATGTCTTTGTGGTCTAATAATTGAATAATGGCACTGAAGAGAGTACTAAATTACTAGAAAATGTTTTACTTTAAGTCTTTGCAGTTCAAAAACACAGAATATTTAAAATACAGTTAAGCTGCATTCATCAGGCAAGTTATATTTGCAACCAAAGAAAAATGAACCCAAACTGTTTAAAGATCAACACATAATTCAAGTTTCTAATGGGGAAGGAGGGAGAAGACAGCTACATCCACATGCACACACAGATAATACAAGTTTTAATACTGAGAAAATAAGAGAGAGAGCTGGATTTCCGCATTTTGTTAGCAGATCTCTTCAGTGTAGGGAACGATACCCCAAGACACACATTCACAACACAAGCTGGTATCAGCTACTAATTTACAGAATATTTTTCTTTCATTACGGACCATGAACAGGAAACATTAAAGCAAGAAATCAGAAAGGGCTCGGAGAACGATGGACATCGGAGACCACTGTCAGCATAAAAGATCCTCATATGTTTACATTGCAAAACTCAACCACTAAAAGAAATTATGAGTAATGGATCCTGTGCTGCCAGGGACTCTCTAAATTAGCCATTGACTCCTGCAAAAGAGTAGAGCTCTAGGGCTGGGATAGGCACTGCAAGTCACAACTAAGGAATGATAATGGGAAGCATGAGTTAGCTTGAAGTTCATCTTTCCCTCATCCTTCCAGGCTCATAGTGCCACCTCTGCCTGTTTCCCCACCACTCTCCAAAATCCACACAGGGCAATGTGCACCTATTGATCGATGCACATGCCTAGATAAATAGTATCTTGATTGGGAAGAGTTCAAGGTAAACACTTCAACTAAAGAAGAAAACAAGCAAGGAAAGGAGGAAAAGAGTTCACCTCTTTATTCGGTATCCTGTGTGGTGCAAATATACCCAATTAGATGTGTCCATGTAATTTTCACATCAAACATCATGAACTCCATACTCAGCTCCCAAGGCAACTAATTGCATAGCTCACAGTGGATTTTCCCAAGTTTTTTGAGAACACTGCTGGCACTCTTCAATAAAGCCATTTAACATAACAGAAGGTTAAAGTGAGACACAAACACTTGCTTTTTTTAATTTACACCTTTCATTTACTTCCACAGAAATGTCAGGAAAGGGCTGAGATACTGTGTGATGTACTGTCATGTATGCTTCCTTTTAAGAGCTGGGTTAAAAGAAAAGGCTTGGATTAAGAGAATGTAATCAAGATCTATACCTTTAACAAATTTTTAGATCGTCAGAAGAGGGTGCATGCTCAAGGGCATTGATCTTAACGTGCCTTCAGAACAAAAAGTGAGCCTCCTGTCTTACATATTTACAGACATGAAAACAGGTGGTAGGGAAAATCTGCAAATGTAATGACTTTAGATGATCTTTTTCAAAAAGTCAGGTAGAACCGACCTTCACCACAAGGACCAAGCTAGTATAACACTATGCACATTACACTGAACGCTACAAACCTACCCAGCATGAGAAACTATCAGCCTTTTTATCATTATATTTATGTAGTTGTAGTAATTTTTTTGATGAATGTCTTTCATGAACCACTAAGCTACAGAAAATCCTTTTTTAAAGTAGGTGTAATATGACCCAGCACAGGGAGAGCGGAAGACAGTGTTGGATGCACCAACCTGACATTATTGTGTAGGTTGTATTTTCAGCCTTCGGGGCTTCTCCAAAGGTGGTACTTACATCCAAATTAAGGAAGCTATTTAAGCATGTGAGTGGGCTCACACATCTCACCTCTTGCATCAGGAACGTGGTTTCAGCACCCTGCTGAACTATCGCCCTTACTGCAGCTTTCCTGGTCAGGGAACCCCATCTCACTCTCCTCTTTTCTGATGGCACCCTAAGGTCCCATGTTCTCCAACCGGCAGATGCTACTCAGAAAACATCAAATATGAAAAACAGAGAGATCTCTCTCTTAGAAAGTCAACACCACCTTCTTCGCTTCCCAAAGACATTTGCATCAGGCTGATCAAACACAAGGGAATAAAATTATTGCCCGTTTCCCTGTTCCAAAACTCCACTAAGGGAACTCCCCTCATGTAAACTACTGAAGGAGGACTCCTCCTTACAGAGCTAAACCGTCAGATACTCTGTAAATCCAGTAAACAACAGATATGTTCTAAACACACAATGAGGACCCCAGTGGGTTCAGGAGAGCATCCAGCAGCGCTGCCAAGGCCCTGTGTCACTGCAATTTATTTTAATGTGCAAGCACTGTAATTTACAACCGGGCTAGATCTGCGCACTCAGAGTGAGGAGAACCCACGGCTATAATAAAAACCATATAAATAAGGGTTTTAATTAAAAACATTGTGCAATATACAAAATCATTACTTAGAGGAGTAGAAAGGAGGGGGCTGAGTTTTTCCCCTTGCATTTTTAAGACCAGTTTTTGAGAAGGAGCAGGAAAGACAACAGTGGAGAGGTACATTATAAAACTTCTTTAAAATGAGTAACACCAGAACTTAAGTGTTCGGGGGGGGGGGAATGCACGGTATTCGAAAGAAGGATGGACATTTTCTTAGCAAAAGAAAGGAAAATTAAGCAAAGTTATTACAATGAAACCTACTCAGGTGTCAGATTTATCTCTTCCAGTTTGTGATCACCAATAAGACACTCCAGTAAATGTCTCTTGACATCCCCTTAGCCAAGAGCCTCCCAGATCCCCTACTTTGCCACCCAAAATTTTGCCAGAATGAGATCCACTGGGGAAAACAGGGGAAGCCAAAACAACACTGACACTGTTAAGCAGAAAGCAGAAGTGTATCCCACAGCTGTCAACCATGTTCAATAAACAGGAGAGGAATTAAATAGTGTTTAAATTAAAGAAGTAAGTTCATACTGAATAATATGAACTCCTCTTGGCAGCACCATGGTAACAAAGACAGTGAAGAGCCTCTACTGATGGGCACCATTCCCCAAGGCCTTCTTCAGAGGAACTGAATTCATACAATGAGTGACGTGGACAGAACTGTAGCAGGGAGAAAGTATGAAATGTAAAGGTAAGTTCGTGCTTCAGTGGGAGTATCAAGCTTGCACTCACTGGCATGGCACTGTACTATAGCCAGAGCTTCAAACATGTCCAAGGAAGAAGAAGGAAAAAGCCTACAAGGCCATCCAGTGTGGTTGGCCGATGTAAAAATTCCCATTTCCAACACAGGCTGGGCTTGCTGAGCCGCTGCAGACCTGCTGAGAAAAGCACGTGTCCCCAGCCACAGTGGTGTGACAGAAACCCTCAGCAGAAGGATGGTAGGGCTGCAGCAAGGCAGCCCAACCTCCTTCCGAAGGGTGTGAGCAGACTGCAGCCACTATCTCTGCCTGTGGGTTGCAGTAGAGACAACACATTCATTTTCTGTGCTTCGCGAGGACACTCCCTCTTCCCCCCTTCCACTCCACACAAGACCACTTGCACTGTAAATTAAGTGTGATGTGTAAGTAGTTTCATTCACCCTTCAAGAGACATGGGCCAAACCAAGGCACACCGCCTTCAAGAATCCTGCTGCCTTAGCCAAACTCCAATCGTTTTATTTCTAGTGTTTTTACCCAAAGAAATTGCCTATTTAAAAGATGAGAACAGCACTGTAACAGAGAACAGACACTTGGAAATTTAGCACAACATATGAAACAGTGTCTCACAGAATGGTAATTAAAAAAATGAATAGAAAATTGACTTGGCTACAAACACCATCATATGGCCAAAATGCGCAAGCTAAGCACATGTTAGGTAATGTACAGCATATCCACATGGGTATCCCAAAGCTTGGTGCTAGGATAGCTCGGATTTAAATATTTTGGAAATAGCATTATCTGAATGGGGTTTAGAGCCAAAATTATGAAGGAAGTCGCTGTTTCCATTCAGTAGTAGAGAATTCTAATCTCTCTTTGAGATCAGGAAGATCTCAGAAATATTAGGAACACCTAATTCTTGTTTGAACAAGAAACTGCAGGCTTATAAATACTAACAACCCATGTTCCTCTTTAGACTGCCAGACAGGGACAGCTACAGGACAGCCCACACCTGTTACTCTAGAGATCCTGGGTTTACTGTCCCTCTCTGAACATTGCCAGGTCACAAAATCCAAAATAGTGTCACCTTCTCTGACAAGGCAATGTTTACGGTGCTTGTGGACATTCTAGCAAACGTGCTGTGTATCTGTCTGGAAAAAAAACCACTGATGTTTGGAAAAAAAACCACTGCCAATAATGTCATACTAGAAAAAGAATGAAACATACAGTCCATCTCCTCTAATCATTACATCATCACAGAAGTGATGTAAATCTGAGCTTTCTCTGCTGACTCCAGGAAGCAAATATGGAATCCTGCAAAGAGCTTTGCCTCTGCAGCCACACAGAACACTGAGATGCATGTCTTCACATCTCAAATGCAGTGAAGGCTCAGGAGGCAATTGCACAGATCATGCCATCTTCGTGTGACAAGCATCATGTAATTGAGAAGGAGCACCAAAAGAAGTCATGAATGCTCAGAAGAGGACAGGCAGACAAGAGGATTTCAAGCAATACCCCACAGAGGTAAACCAAGAAACAGCAGTGACCAAAAAGACATTAAGAGAACAAAACCTTTTCAAGAGATACTTCCATCAAAATTTGTTAAGTTGAAAGTGTTTTAAATTTTATACTTTTAAATGCTGAAAAAGAAACCCCTAAATGTTTTAAGAATATCAGATAGATGAGATAAGTTGGGGGAAAGGGAGGAATCATTGGGCCCAGCCTAGACTGTCTCCCCACAGCTCCTATTGAGGACAGTATGGGAGGAGGGATGCAAGCGCAGGGACATCATTGGAAGGGACTGGAGTAAGAGCAAAAGGCAACAACAGCCTCAACAGCAGAAAGTAGAGCTGCCTGTTAGAAAGGGAAGGAGAGCTGCTAGCATGCTAAAATAAATATTCCCTGCAGAAGGAGAAAACAGAGGATTTCATGCTTTCTGAGCATTTGCATGTGATGACAGGGAAAGACACGAGTTTAACATAGACAGTAGGTGCACAGAAACTTGTGTGCAAAGCACAATACATAAACCAAAGGCAAAAGGCATGTTTTGCTCCAACGCAATGCATTTTACTTCTTCCCTTGAATCCACTCAACTCACCAGAGGCAGACCCAGTACTGCTTATCAGTCTTTTATTTTTTTCCATTTGTTTCAGCCATGGACAGGCTGTGCAGAAAATGGTGATTGTTGTTGTTGCTGTTCCAGCCTGGACCCACAACCTGCACAGATCAAGTTCTTTTGAAAAACCCAGTGGAACACCTAGCAAGAACACAACACTGGCTAACAAAAGAAAAGCTGAAAGCTGATAAAATCAAGTCTCACAGGAGCTTGTTCCAGGTGGTTGTGAGAGGGAGGAAACTGTTTCTTTAAACAATGGGCTGCCTGCCACCCTCAGAATTTGCATTAAACATATCCATGACTCAGGCAGTGAAGTGGTGCAACATCACTGGTCAGGGACTAGCTCCGAGCATATGACCAAGAAAGAATGGATTGGAATCAACAACCCTAATTACACCAGAAGGATTTCCTCAGCTGGTACCAAACAGCAGAAAGGACTGGGTACCACACAGTGGAGCTGCTGCTTCCCATGTGACTCTTGTCAGGGGACTCTGGCACTCATCATTTTTTGGCAATTATGAAAATGTGCTTCTGTGCTTGCTCAGGATTTTCCAGGATGCATCAGTTCCCTCTGGTTTCTTTCAATACCCTGGAAGCCATAAGGCACTGGCAGATAAAACAGCCCATGTTGTCACTCTCTTGGGGTGAAGTATCATTTTGCCTGGGACCTCTTCTCGGCTTGGGAGAGGTGAATATTTGGTTGAAATGTGGTCACTTGCACCTGCAGGATAAATGAATTTGAGAGAGGCACCAATCCCAGCATTCAAATGGAGCTCCCCAGACAAGCGGTATGGACACACAGCAGCCACTTTTAACCTTCTTCGACTTTCTAATGGAAGGCAGGGGTCCTATAGGGAGAAGGTTAGTCCACTAACAACAGGCTTTTCCTCAATTATCTTTACCTCCTCTGTTACAACTTGCTTAGGGACAGGCCACCCATGGTCACGAGTCAACAGATGACAACCTGGAGGCCCATGGCCTGGAGTCTCAGTTCCCTCCAATGCTGAGCAACAACAGAAGTGAAATGTGACCCTGAATAGAATGTGAAGAGATGTGTTGGTACTGATGGATACTCAGCTGAACATAAGGCAGTGTTACTGCAGGCTGCCTTTAGCAGCTTACTTTTGTTGCATTAAAGGAGAACAAATCTCACAGTGAGCTCAAAGCTCATTTACTTGGTTCACTGTAAATTCCAGAGGCCAGACTTGGTTGTCAGTTGCATAAAACACAAAAACAACAATTTCAACAGAATTACTCCACATTCCTGGCCCTTAGTCTCAATCAGTAACATGGCAGATGCTGGCAAGATAAAGAGGCCATCTATGCTATCATTAATGAAGTTTCAGGTAAAACATGATGCAACATTATTTCAAAATACTGACATATTGCTACAGGTATTTGGTACTCTTCCCTTAATTACAATTGCTGGAGAGCACTTTTTTCTCTCCAACGTTTGCTTGCCTGAAACCTGATGGCTGTGTTAGAAAGCCCGCAGCTGGATAGGCTATTTTTCTTTACTCATCTCTGTCATTAGAGTGCAAAACTTACAGAAAGGAGAATGGACTCTTTTTTGGATAGACAGAGTTAAGACCCTCTCCAAAGAATTACCAGAAAAAAAAGGGGGAATCTCATCTGCTAATCTATTTGTTGTACAAACTCAGTCCCTATTAAACAAAAGTTGTATTAAAGCAATTTACCCATTCCCTCTCCCTTTCCCCGATTTCTTTGCAGCATTTTCGTAAACTAAGCTCCCTCATTATCAATGGAGCCACGCTTGTCAAAGAAGCCAGTTGTTAAACAACACTTTGCAGTGATGTTATTAAAGCTTCCGGATAAAAGCTGCTAACAAGTGCAAAACAACTGTCTGGCATTTCCATCCAAGATGTTTTCCAAAGCTCCTTAGGCCATGCTTCAAGAAGGTCTCCCTATTAGGGGAATATTGCACAGCAGAGACTGGAGATAATGTTGCTTACAACTTGCTGACCCCCCAGCTAAGGTAGATATTCTCCATCTTCCATGCTGTTAGCTGGTTTGCAGTAAAGCAGCAAGTTGACAGCCCAGCAGAGATCCCACAACCCATAGCCATGAAGGGTGTAAAAATATCAGATCCACCAGCACATTAATATCTCACACAGGTTTAGAACAGAAACGAGAATAAGGGAGTAACTGCCATGGGATACAAAATAGGACTTGCACCACTTGTGCCATTTAACCATTCCTACTGAATTTGACAACTAATGGAACAAAACCCCAGAAGTTAGTATTTTGTTGGAAATTTAACAAGACTTACTTAAAGTCCATGCAAGGGCTTTAGTTCTGCTAAAGTAGTCTCAGACCAAGTACAACATATTCTAATTTTGGATATTAAAACATTTAGTTCCAACCACCATTTTCAGAAATCTTAGCACTTTCATATAAACAAAAGTTATTTAAGGTTCTTATGTGAGCATGGTCAGTCCATACTCATGAGCAGTACTTCTCATCGACCCAAAACGGTGAGGTACCACATGCAAGTGGCATGATAAGGGCCTGTTACTGCTACAGTCTCCTGACAACTGAACTAGACTGAGATTCTATGCATGACTGGACTGAGAAAAAATATTGAAATATAGAGCTGCTTGGACATGTGCAGAAAGAGTTAAATTCAGATTCACTGAAGGAGCATGAAACTAGAAATAGAAAACTTGACTCCAGTATCTACTAATATACTGGTACTAGGCCGAAGAGGAGTTATCCAATTATTGTTTTTCTAAATATTACAAATACTCAAACTTCAAGAAAATAATTTGCTTACTGTTCTTTTCCATTTTCATTCTAATTTGTAACACCAACTTAGTTAACAAACAATCCTTCCAAAGGAGAATAATGGTGGGAACTGTTGTAATATCTGATTTTAAACAGGCACACTCATCAGTGTATCTTTCCAATTTCCTAATAAGGACTTTGCAACTCCAGAAATTCCAGTTCCTTCAGGGAATCTATCCTAGATTTTTATATTGGAACTCACACACACTGTGAAAAGACCTGGGGGTAAAGCAACTTTGTGCAGGGTTTCATATTGATGACCCCCTAGTGACAGGCCCTTTGGTAGCTACACACAGCAGGGGCACCAGTCACTGATGGAGGTTCAGCTCCTGCAAAACAGTGGGACTACGTTTACCAGAGTGGTTTCACCAGAGCTGAGCAGTTCCATTTTAAACACTACAAGGCCAGAACCAAAACTCTTTCCTCTAGTAGTCTGCATGGCAAATTAGAGGGGACCACAAAAATGAAATCTCGTAATACACCAGAGACCATGTGGGGTTGCGGGATCCATTGTCTACAGATCCTATTGGAAAATGGATGAGCTGGTTTTGTGGTGGAAACCCTCTTCTCTCCAAGAGTACCAGAGTTTTCAAATCATGCAATGACATTTGCATTCCCACCACTTCTGCCAACAAGCTCGAGCTGACTGCTGCCTCTTCAGTACATGGTGTCTATTTTCACGAGTGGTGATTCTACTCCAAACAGTATTTGGGGCAGATACGAAGGATAAAGAAAGGAAAAGGGCATGGAAGCAGTCAGCAGAGTCTAAAGCCATGCATTTCAACAGCTTACCAACCTTACTCACACCAATTTCTTACAGATCCAATTACAATCTTACAGATCCAATTTCTTGGCTTCCTTAAATTAAGAAGTTACCCTTAAATTAAGGCAACTTAAGGCATTACCTAAGAATCCCCATGCTTTATTTCCTTCAGTCTCTCCCTATTCCTTGTACAACCTAAAGAATTAATCATGTTTGAATTCAGTTTGTTCCCCTCCATTTCACTCTGCACAAACTTTCAGTATCAAATGGAAAATCCTTCATGACTCCACCCCTCCCCAGATACCGGTCACTCCTCCATCCCATCAGCCCTGCTCCCTGAGGTGTTAACTTAAATCATCATTTCTCATGCTTTATCTATGAGAAAATCTTTGCTAAATACAGCCTATAAAGCCTCTATGAAGACCTGGGTGCTCTCTGTTGACTATAAGGAATCAGACAGTTAACAAGCTAGTCTTACACACACCCGATATTAGCAAACATTGACAGGTAACTCACCTATCTTCTCCAAAAATAATTATATAAAGTGCGTATTGCCCACATAAGTGCACTGACAGCAGACAGCACATTACTGCCCTAGTCTACAGAGACCTTTACACTTTGCCAGTCTCATCGAGTCACCAGCTCCAGGAAAGCTCAGATGCTCATGAGGCACCATCAAGCTCAGGTAGGGATACCAGCCTAGGTCATGGATACTGTGAATGGCATCAGCATACTTCTACACCCAGTGTAATTGGCGAGACAAATTAGCCTAGATGCCATACTAGAGTGAGCAACGTAATTCTGCATTGGCTCGCACTGAACTGTGACGTTCAGCACATGGGAGGCCAAAGTCTGCTGGTCCTTTGTATTCTTTCTCATCCTCTCTCATGGTCTCCTCCCATCAGACCCACAGGATTCGTAATAAAGCACGGAAAAGCGATCACAAATATTCAGCTTGACATTCTGCATAATTCAGGCATTGGCTATTTTTGTGTAAGCCCAAATTAAGTCCAATCTAATGCAGCGTTACTAATATTTTGGAGCAGGGAACACATACTTGTGCGGGGTCAGCCAGTGCCTGGCGAAAGCCAGAGTGCCTGTGACCTGCCCACATCGGGCACGACAGCAATGCAAATTATATGGCAATATTTACACCCAGACATAGATCTCCTTACACATATGTATGGGTGGCACATCCACGTGCACATGTGCAGAAGCCAGGTTATCTGACCTCAGTCAGATACTATCTGCAATTCAGGACAGAACAGAAGAATTTATTTTGACTCAATGCTAGCAGAGAATGCTTTTTGCCAGAGCAGCTCACTACATTGTATGATAACTGAATGAAGCTAATTTTCAGCAGATTCTATCTAACAGCTCTTAACTGGTAGAAATAGTTCAAGGTCTTCAAAGTATACAGTGTTGCATAGCCCCCAATTCACACATTCTACTAATAACTGCCAGACAATTGTATTGAATTTATTCAAAAACCATTAGCTGTAGAAATTCATATTCTTCAATTTTGCCTCAGATAAATGCTGTATTACACTTACATTAAGGTTAATGTGCAATGCCAGTTCTTTCACAAAGGAATTGCAAATATTTGCAGCTACAGCATCTCTTACTAAGGTGTCTGTTTTAAAAGTTTATTGTTTCTCTCTCACAATTCCCCTTTCATCCCTGCCCCTGCCAGGAGAGGTGGGATGAAAAAATGGTGAGAATATTAGAGCAAATACAGGGCACATATTAAGGGAAGTATTTGAGACTTTCTTTGTACAGCGTGCATATGCTACCAGCATTACAAGGATTTTTCTTTCATCTGCTCCTTCAGACACGAGACTCCAAAATACTTAAAAACCGCTTCATAAATATCCTTCGAAAAACCATCATCACATCTTCAGAGCACTGGTGTGTTAAATGCCTGCCACGAAAAAATGATGTTAAAATTTGGGAGGAGCTGGAGGTGGAAGCTGAGGAGGAGAAGTAGAAAGAACACAGGAATGTTTAAACAAGAGAGCCTCAGTGAGGGGCTGGGGCACAGTGCATTTTATAAAGAAATAATACACACACCCCATTCATGTTATAAAAAATGTTACAGGTAGGCAAGCTCCTGTAATTTATCTAATACTCTTATATTCATGCTTCCTTAGGTTTCATGCAATTTATTAAGTTTTCAGCCTTGCCTGCAGCAAAAAGCATAAACAAAAGCAGATGTGATACTCCCTTTTTTAAGGGCCCGCCAACCTCCTGCAAAGCCTGTAACCAGCTGGGGAAGCCTGATTACCATCAGCTCTGCATGGCTAGTCCAGCTGCCCTCTCTTTCTGCAGCACTCTCCAAGCCTAAAGGTGGTACACCCTGACCCATGGCTCACCAAGCACATTTTGCCTCTTTAGAAAGAGGCTGTTCCTCTCTATTCTCTAAGATTTTGGTTGGAAATACATTTTGTTGGCCAAGGGTTAATTAAACCACAGGAACAAATCAGCCTTAAATAAAAAAAGAGGACCAGGACAACAAGGGTGACACATGTCCCTAGCTGGTCACAGAGGACAGATGACTTCATGAACATCTACACAAACAAAAGGCAGAGCTATTATTTGTTTGTTATTGCTCAGCTGGGAATAACCAAGAGATTAGATCTTCACCACACCTACACTAAAAGGCTTTCAATGACATCAAAAATGTAGAAGCATCATGAAATTCATCTATAAGACTTCACCATCCTCCCTCTCAGAAGTACCATGCTGTGGCACGGGAGATGCTGGAAAAGAACAGAATATTACAAATCTATTTTTAGAAAACTGGTGCCTCCACGCCATCCCATGCATCATACACAGGACACAATCATGCAAAAAAGCATGGTCCAGGACATCACCTGGGCCCATGAAACGTGCCAGCGAGGCTGAGGTCAGCTCCAGTATGCAACACAATGTGTTGGGCTCGTGTTTGGTCAGCTCTGAAAGAACTGGAGGAAACCCATCAGTCTCTGCTCCCATCCATCCAGACATACCTTCAGTTAAAGGCCATGAGGGGAATGAACATGGAAGATCACGATACTTCCCACTGTTACATTGATTCCTCTCATATTGTTAAAGCCCTATTTTCTGGAGATAGAAGCTATCAAATAAACACAATTTTGATTTTAACCAAGGGGCTGCCTCAAACATGACAATCTTGCATCCTTAGTGACCATCAAATGCAACTAAAAACCAAAAAGTTGCAGGCGCTCTCCCTCCTGCACCCCATTGTCTCAACGAAAAGGATTCAGCCTTTTCCTCTTTTGTACAAATCAAGAAAGCCTCTGAAACCACTTACACACAAGCGCGCACCATAGCAGCTGTTTCTCAAACATTGACAGCCTCCGGATTAACAGTCTTTTAAGGCAAAATGGGGGAGAAGGGGGAGAATCCCAGCTCACAAGGTGGAGCTGAAAAATTAACAAACGGCTTTGAAACTGGCAGGGCAATTCTGCTGCACTGACTGCGGCGCTAGTGAGCACACACATAATGAACTGGGGATTCCCTGTGTCAGGGCCGGCTCTGAGTGTGAATTGCAGAGTTCCAGGGAGGATCAATAACTGTCAGAAGGAGAAGAAAGTGAGCACTAAATTCGCTCGCCTTTCATCTTCAACAAATGGAACAGAAAATCTGATGGATGACAGAACCTTTCGTTTCTATAGCGTTCTTGTTGAACTAAAGACTAGTGACATTGAGATGATTTTCGACATGTGCTTCTGTAGATTCAGAAGCAATTATAAAAATAAAAATAAAAGAATTTTGTTACAAAGGAGCCCCCAAACCAAAAGTAGCGATTCGGAAGGGCAGTGTAAAGAAAAAATATTAATGAAAGCCCGTGCCAGTGGTCAGCCCCTAGCATGTGAGAGTGCAGAGTTTTGGAAGCATGGAGTACATTAAACACAACACACTCCTTGCCTCCCCCATAATTAAGTTAGAGATGTGAGAGCAAAAGCAATAGAGGCTGTCTGTTTAGTTTCTCTGCTTGGCAGGGTACCACACACACATGTACACAATTTCTCCTCTCCTCCATTTGTGAAAGCAGAGAGGAAAAAAACATATAAAGCCCAAAATGAGCAGATAAACAAAAAAACCAAAAGCAAACAAACAAACAAAAAAAAATTCCGGTTTTCAAAGAAGGAACATGCTACTGCTCAAAGAAACGCCAAAATCTCTTCTCCATCCCTTTATTCTACTGTAGACAGCCACTCAACCCATCAGGAAAATTATATTAAAAAAATAACAACCACAGCAGAAAGGAGACAGGACCTTTTGTACAATCCAGCTGGCTTCTGTACCTTGACTTTCATATCAGATATTTATTTTGGCATGTGGGGCGGTGGGGGAAGGGGAAACAGCTCTGGACACCGTATGACATCCTTCACCGCGGTGTAACAGTTCAGAGCACGGAGGTACATCTCTGACTGCCGTCCATGAATGCTGAACACGCAATGTGATAACATACAATGCCTTTGCTCCCTGTGGTGTCACACAAACAAGCCACAGGGCAAGGTAGGGGGGAAGTCCCAGAAAACAACACATGATCAGTCTTCAACCTTATGATCTGGATTCAGCCAAAGAAGTGGCACTGCTGAAAGCCACCGCTCAGATGGGCTTGGGACCAAAACACTCTCTTAAGAGTTTGCTGGGTGCTCTGCCAGGGTCCCTCACCACTGCAAGAAGATATTTGCAGGGGACGTGTCACCAAAGCCAGCTCAGAAGAGGCATATTTCCACCACTGAAACAGAAAATTAAAAGCCTGAAAAACAAATGCAATGACTCAACTGGGTATAAGGGCTTGGTGTAAAGTTCAGAAATTGGCCTACGTATGCTGATTCCACCTTAAAGTGTGTACATGGGAAGGCTATTCCTGCTTTCTCAGTGGAACGAAGGTATTAAACGATGAGCTCTGAGACGCTAGACTAGCTGATGGCAGAGCCAGCAATAAAAAAATAAAAAGAAAAAACAAACCCCGACCCTTGTATTTTAATCCAAACAGACCACGCCACATGAAACCAAGATTAGCTTGGGCTCTCTAGTATCACCGAATGCCTACCACAGGCTCATTGTCCTCACAGTTCCCCGGCAGCGCCGGCTCCGCACCACGCCCTGTGGTTTCCCACTGACGCACAGGCATTCCTGCTGAACCATGGCCCCGCAGCCCTATCCCGCCTGGCAGCCATGAAGCCTGTGCCCAGCCAGCCCTCTGGCTTAGCTTTTTGGGAGACCAAGGACACCGCTCCAATAACTTCCTCTGGAACCTCAACATTGTTTCCCTGTATGTTTCTCCAGCCTAGTTTCGTTCATTTCTTTTAGAAGAGCAAGACTGTAAACAGACACAGCCAGTTTCGGTGCTGGGCATCTAGGAAAATAATTCAGATATTGCCCATTCAAACCCATCCTAATAGAGTATCAGAAATGGTCCATCTGAAAATCTGCACCATTTAACAGTGGGAGAGAGTTGCCTGACATTCCCACTGAATAATTTGGTAATTTTGGTATCTCAAACAAACTGTGGTTTGAGAGATGAGGTCTCATCTCCATATGAAAGAGATAAATCAATCTAGAATACACAAAGCAATTTTAAATGAGAATATCTATTCTAGATCAAATACAGATGCAGGACCCACAATTTCAGATTAACAGCATCTTCCCAGTTTAGCTTATCTTCTTTGAAAGCAAATTACTCTGTGCTAGGCAGAGGCACTCTTATTCTCCAACAAAAGCATCCTCACACATGAAGTAGTTCCTCAAGAGCAATCCAATGCGTAGATGAAGCATTGTTTCTCATTTCTTGCAGACTGCAGCCTCTTGCTGTGCCTTCCCTCCCTAAAAGCTGTAAAAAGTTGCTGATACTGAAGAACTGCTTTGCTTCACCTCATGAGGTGCTTCTCAGGGCTGGGTTACACAGCTCTTCACAGCCTCCCTAGCACAATGAGATACCACCACTAGCTGAACAGTATTTTAGTCTGAACTTTTCTCCACTGAAGGTAGCTTTTTTAGCTCTTGGAAGGGTTTCTAAAATATCCTCTAAGTGTATGTTAAAATAAACAGAAGCAATCAGCATTGTGTCCAAAGCAGGGTCTCCTCTGCACACTTCAAAGGGCTTTGCACAAAGTTGCAAAGATGCTTGACAAGGATCATCTCATAGGGCAACACACTCCAGCTGATTGCACAATGACAGCAAGTGCCAGAAAAATTCCAAGACTCATCTGAGAGCTGACACAGGCTTGTTCTGTGGGCTTGAGCAAACCACTTAACCTCTCCACATCTCAGCTTTTCTGCCCATAAATGAAGGTAATAATACCGAGCTCCATCTTCCCCTAGGGACTGATAGGGAGCCTGGGGTGTGTATGGCACTTTGGAAACATGAAGTGCTACATAAGTGCAAAGTACTATTATCTAGAACTTCCACCAGCACCTCCACATGTGGGTGCAGCAGATGCTGGTGAGAAGTGGCCCACAGGGAAGACTCCGGACAAACCAAAAATACATGTTTACCCTGAGATTCCACTGGGAAAACATTCAAGCAGCAAAAGAGATATTTAAAAGTTCTCTCCTCCCTCCTCAGAGGAACAGGAGCAATTTGTAGTACAGCAAGAGCAGCACTGGTGCAGAGCCATCTATTCATCCCTTCAGACGGGTACAGCTCTCCTGTTGACAGTACAGGGGAAGGGATTGCTTCCCACTTCAGTGACCATATCTCAAACCTGTGGCAGCTCTCAATCACACCCCTAAACACCCAATCAGAAGAACAGGAGTGTTCCTCTGAGCCCTTCACTGAACCACCACCACACACCTGTATCTCACCAGGCTGGGTCAGTATTCACAGAAGAAGCACGGCAACAAGAAGTATTCAAATCCTTACACCACGCAGCACATGCTCATTCCAGAAGGCAGGTAAACAACAACCAACTCTCACAAAGGGTGACTTAGCCCGTTTCTTGATTTGCTAGTTTCCCAAACTCCACGAGCAGGATTCAGGTCCTGCAAGGTGAAAGGGACATGAGAGCACATGATGCCCAAGCTCCATGGGCTCGTCCAGGCACGTCCTAAAGCAAGGGTGGGAGACAAAGCAGAGCAGATGACCTGTTGATTACACTTCACCAAAACCTTAATAACATAAGAGAAGGTTAAAGATGTTGTTCATCCTGGACAGTTGAGCTGCCTTGAGTGTGCCCTGAAGGGTTATAGACACCACATACAGCTATAAACAGCATTTTCTCCTCAGTGCTCCCATATCTCCCCACTTACCAGTTCATCTAAACTAGAAAATTAAATATTCGCTCATTGGGCTGTCTAAGAAAACACAGCCCTGAAAACTACTGTGGCAAGTAAACAGACACATAGATGTGCTGTACAGCTGTATAGCAGACATCTTGTGAAGATGTTCTGCAATGGCACTAAAAATAGCATTGTTTCACCTGGAACAGCAGTTAAGTCTCTCTAGGAGATGGGGAGGAGCAGGGAAGCAGAGATCTCCTGTAGGCTGTTATTATAAGTAATGAGTTTATTTTCAAATCAAAGTTGACTGTTATTCATGACTGGAAAGGTGTGGAAATTTCAAGAGTCCTAAGAAAATCCTTCAAAATACTGATTTCTTTCCCTCTGTGTTTATAACACACAAAACCAGGGCAACCCGAGCTAGATCAGCATTATGATGTGCTCTGTAACAAATAACAGAGATTCATTAAGTGACAAATCTAACTGCTTTCTCTGACTACACCAGCAAACGAATTCAGTGGTAAGGACACTTGCCAAGACAGTGAATTTTATGCAAGTACTGGAGAACCTTCATGGAAAATAAACTTTTATTAATTAAAGAGTATCACTCACTGCTCAACCCAGGGGACGGAAACGCATCACATGTTCCCCAATCCCTGCTCAGGAGCCCCAACACCAGCCAGCTCAGGAACTGCTTGTGGATGATCTCCAAGGCAAAATGTTGAGACTTGTGCATGAGTAACAAACAAAGTTTCACAAAAAATCACGATCTCTTCAGTGATTCTTAAGTAACAGGAAGAGCAATTTATTTCGCTGCATGCATGATTAATTATAAATTATTAAATCCAGCTCTACACAAGATCCTTTCCCAGGGAAGCAACTCCTCCAACATGTCAACTTTTTTTTCTAGATCTCTGAAACCAACATCAATTCAAAACACACGGAGCCAGATTTTCCACAGAAGATCTAGAGTGTGTTTTCAGTGCCCAGTATCTTGTCCTGACCAGACTCAAAGAAGAGTAGCAATTTATTCTCCTTACTCTGGCCTTTGGAGACACAGCCTGTTTCAAATAGGACACTGACGTTATTTTTACCTCTTCCCTCTCTCCCATCTGTGTCAACCACACAGGGAAGCATCTGGAAACCAACAGCTTACTTTCCCCATCCTTATCACACAGGAGAGCGTATCTCCCAAGCAGGAACTTTGGGAGCAGCCTGCCCATGAGCACAGTCATGGAGGAGGCAATTTCCTGCCCGGCAGGAAGGCGGCGGAGAGTCCTGGGCTGCTCCCGGCCTCCTGCCTCCGGGAGGGATGGCTGCCTGCAGGCAGGGGATGGAGGCTGGGGAAGGAGAAATGTGAAAGCAGGAGAAAGTGCAGGACTGCAAACATGCATCCGAACACAAAGCAGCCGGAGGATGCACGGATAAAAAAATGGGATACATTATTATTCCGTAAATTAAGTTAAAGCAACCTCAGCGCATCCCAGACCTTTAATACTGGGCTGCTGCACACCAAGTGAGTTGGCTTCCAGCCTGCAAAATGTTTCAACTTCATTCAACTGAGGCAAGACCCACGTTTTATTAAAAGAGGTTTATCTTCCTGCAAATAAACCTCAACAGCTTTTGCGCCCTGAAGAAGCAACTTTGGTTTGCATCTCACCCTCCTCCCCCCTGCCCACAACAAAACACACATTCAAAATCTGATGAGTAAAGAATTACCAGTTACAGCTTTCTGGACCCTGCCCACATTGGGCTAGTATGCAACACGTTTCAATGTTTGTTTTTATAATAAATAAAGCAAAAGTATGATGAGACAACTAAGCTCCTCGCCTTTCCTCTGCCTTCTTTGAAGGTGGCTTTTTGAGACTTCAGCAAAACTGAAAAGCAGTTAATAAAATAAAGGGCATTCCCTATCTCACATCTCAGACTATTCCAAATAATCTAGTCAGCCTTTAACATACCACGCTTGCCTGTGATCCATTTAATGAAGAAATACTAATTAAAAAAAAAATGTAACACCTTATACACGTTTTTTCATTTTTCCTGATAAAGAGCAAAAAAATTAAGACGGGGAGGGCGAAAGAAACAAAACACATTTTTCTAAGCAAGGAGAAAAACCTAAACAAAATTAAAGAAGCTTAAAGCCCAACTTCAACAGCAGACAAGTATGCAGAGAACAGTGTGACCTTCCCTTATCGCCCACTGACATGCTTAATCATTTCCAAACAAAAATTGTTCTTTTCCACTACTACTTCATTCTGCAAGCACCTCAAGCTCCTGCATGGCTGGTAAATAGTTAAATCTCCCACTATCCCCTGCTGCCTGCGAAAAATCACTGAAACAATTGAGACATTGTCCAGTGAACAAGACTCCCAGGGACTGACATTTTTGTTTATGTCCCAGTTCTCAGCCTGTCAATTTTCACTCCCAACGCTAAAAGCACGGCTTGCCCCAATACAGTCTGCCCTCGTCTGAAAAGGCTCCACTTCATTTATTTTATTAAAGCTATGGCATGTTTATGATTCAGAGCTCTCCCCATCCGAGGACCTGTTGGTCCCATCCCCCTGCCTTCCTCTCTGCCCTGCAATAGCGACTTCCTAACTCTGAGGAGGCTTTGCAATGCCTTTTGCAGAGCCACTGCCCGGAAAATAACCGTGCTTAAGTTAAACACCGATGTTCGCATTTTCCTGGAGCATGAAATGTGTATTACTGTACTCCTTAAAATAGCCTTTCATAATTAACCAGGGTAGGGTAGAGGGGAAGGGACTTGGATACTAAGCCAGGGTAGCAGGAACTTAAAAAAGAAAATTAAAAAACAAAACAACAAAAAGAAAGGAAAAAAAACACCCAGGGAAAAAAACAAAACAAAACAAAACAAAAAACAAACCACACACACCCACTCCCGCTACCCAGCAGCAAACTAGAAAATACATGCAATGGACTAAAACAAACATCTTGGAGCAAAGCAGCGCTTTCTTGGCTGCTTCGCAGCTGCACTTCCTGCCTGCGTTTTCATAATGACCAGAGCGTCAGGCCCAAAATACATCCCTCTCCTTCACCCCTGCCATCCTCTCCCCCCATTCCCAGCACTTTTTTCTTCTTCGTTACGCTCTCAATACTTTATCTCCATGAAAAGCACACACAGCGGTCACCAGTGTTTCCTGTTTGCTGAGTGTGCTTTAACTATATCACACCCTCCGCTGCTGCGCTGGAATGCACAGCATATGGCATTGTGAAAGGGTTTACTGTCGAATAATGGCAGCAATGCAGTCCTGCTGGTTTATATCAAACCCTGTCACTCTCTTCACGGAGGTCTCTCTCGTGCTCTCTGAGAGGCGAGGTAAAACACACACACACACACACACACAACTTTGAGTCTCACGTAGGACCTCAGCAGAAGGAGGACCTGCAAACTAAAGGCAAGGAAGATTGTAACTTGTGGTGACTTGCAGCCCCCCGTGATTTGTTTCAAAGTTTAGTCCCCATAATGTCTGTAGAAACCTTTTACAGGTAAACAAAAGGGCTGCTAAAAATTTTTTAGCTCCTCATTGGGATTCCTACAGGCACAGCCAGCAGGGGCTGGAGAACGGCTACGTGCCTGAGCCCCTCTCCTCCAGGCTGTCAGCCTAAGCAAGTGCCTGAGCTCTATCCCAAAGTGCAGCTTCACCTTCCCTGCTTTTAAAAACCAGCAGTAACATATTTGGTTATGAAAACATCCATGCAAAAGGCAAACATACACCGCCACCTTTCACTCTGGGTCAAAGTTTCAAACCTGCATTTTCATTTAATTGCTCACAGGTTTATTTTTGGTTTTTGTTTGTTTTTAAAGCAACTTTGAAAGAAAAAATATTTGCAAATAAATAAATAAATAAATAAATTGCTACTTCCAGCTGCAGTCAGGTTTAGCTAAGATGCTCACAAAGGTTATACTTTAAAGTGCTTTTTGTGCAGATCTTGAAATGCCTTCCTATGCCCGGATGCATTCGGCCAGCAGACGCTGAAACAAGTAGCAATACTTTTAAAGCCCATTGAAATGCATCCATCCACCCTCTCTTCATAAAAGGAAGCCTTACTTAACAGGCATTTATTATTGCTGAACTAGGGTTGAAAGTTCAGTGTCCTTATAGACCAAAATTATCAAGATTTCTGAGTTTGCAGCCCACGTTTAAGTCCTAATGAGCTATTGTACCCACTCACTGCTATTAACTCTTTGATGTCAGGAACCCATGATGCTCTTTTAAAAGTCTCACAGATGTCCAAGGGAAAAAGTGCAAAGCTCACCTGTGCTGAAGGACAGGTGAGCAACTGTTGGGGTTTTTTTGCCTTTAGTCCCCTCCAGCAAAATATGCAAAGATAACTTACAGCATTAAATATGCATGTCAAAGACAGGCTAGCCTACCAGTTTGGACTGTGAACTCAGACTCAGGGGAGCTGTACATCGCTTCCAGCTTTGCCATGATCTGATATGCAGAACACGCTACCTTTCTGGGAAAAGGACGTGAGCATACGGTGCCCGTCACACCACATGCGTACAGCAACTCAACCCCTGCCGTGGCTTGCACTGCACAGCCCCATCTCCCCTGGATCTGGGAAATCTAAGGCAGGGACAACAATCTGCTTTTCTGACAGTAGCTTGCCTATTAGATCTTCCTAAATACAGGTAACAACAAAGTGATAATGAAATTACCTTTAATTTGCACCAAGCACTTTGAC
Source organism: Lepidothrix coronata (assembly GCF_001604755.1). Classification (NCBI taxonomy): domain Eukaryota; kingdom Metazoa; phylum Chordata; class Aves; order Passeriformes; family Pipridae; genus Lepidothrix; species Lepidothrix coronata. Next base: position 1,255,229 of record NW_016690188.1, read on the forward strand.
CTACTCCTTATACAATCACAGAACTGAAACATGGGGAGAAGTAACCATCAGGCTTGAAACACACTTGTGAAGGGTACCAGACTAAGGTACCCAATCCCAACCACCAGTGAAGGGAAGCAGGATGATGCTTTAATTTAAGAGTCACAAGCCCAGAGGGATGCCCAGGCGAGCAGCAGCTGAGCTGGCCAGAAGAAAACACAGCGCCAGCTCTTTGGCCGTTCTCCACTCCCACCAGTGCTGGGGCTGCTCCCTCACATCTTCTCACTGTTCACTCATCCCACAGATTCCCCAACGAAGTGATCTGAAGTGGCCAAGTGATTGCCTACGCAGCAACGGAGCTTAACAGTCCATCTACTGTGAGTGGACGCTCCCTGGACGTGCTCTGGGCATGATGAGTAGGACAAGTTACTGCAGGGTGAGTCTCGCCGAGGTCTTACAGCACCTCCGTAACTTCCCGGCCACGTGCTTGGCTCTGGACGCCTTCAGACCAAATGGCAGCTGCTACCTCATGCTTATCCCCCGGGCAGCAACTGTGGAGCAACCAGCATGCCTCAGATTCACACCAGAGCTTATCCCAAAGTAACCCGACCTGGACATCAGAGCCCTTTAATGAGGAGCAGGTTATTTCATGTTCAGTAAATGACTTCCCTCCAAAGAGACCAATGTGCCTGAAAAGCATTGAGAGGGGAGTCAATGTGGAGCACCTACAGCTTTAGCAATTCTAGCCTTTGCTTGCTTCATATTAACTAACCACGTAGACATGCCCAACGTGCAGTGACAGAAGTTCTGCCGCCAGGGAAAACAGCACTGCAGACATTTGGGGTTTTCTAATGATACTGCTTCCATGCAGCTGCTTGGCAGGAGAAGTGTTCACAGCCGTAAGTGCACACTAGGAAAGTCTGGAGGACTTCAGGTCCCTCCTCTCTGCCTTCCTCTGTAAAACACCATTTCCTTATTATATGTCAGTCGCATCCCCAACAACACTCAATACTAACACTGCAGAGCTCTGCAGGTATAGAATGGGGCAAAATTGTCTTCTTTTGTCTTTCCTCTCCCAGACACTATCTTTTCCAGCCAGGAGAGGAGACCATGGATAGATTTTTGCCCATTTTCCAGTGGTCAGATGAGCAACAAGAGAAGTAAACCCTGCTTCAGCTTGTCTTCTACTACTCCTCCTACAGCCCTGGGAAGAAATACATCAGCATAAGGACAAGCTCCAGGGGAGAAGAGTTCAGGACATGCTATTCCCTCTCTCCCTTTCTCCTTTCTCAGCACTTGCTAGATGGAGGACAGGTAGAGGTCACAACTATCTCACAGCAAGGGATTTTATTTCATATAATGCTCATTTCCAGCACTTCGGCTCAGAAAAGCATCATTACAGAAGACAATACTTTGAGCACAAACTTAAGTGTTGTCCTGAACACTGATGGACATTGAGGCATGTTTAATGATTTCTTGAACCAAGGCCTGAAAAGTAAAAAGGAAGGGGAAGCTAGTTTCCACAGTAATAGCAGTTAAGAAGTCTTTGAGTCGTGCCAACAGGAAAAATGCATGTTAGAGAACCACTCGCCTCTCCTAGGAAACTAGCACAGACCCACCTCTTTCTGCAGGGTCCAGGGACACCATCAGGTCCTTAATCTGCACCAAGAAGGTAAAGAGATGGGGTTGCAAAAAAAAAAAAAAAACAAACCAAAAAACAACACCAAAGATTTGGTTACTTCTTCCATCAGGGAGGCTATTCGGAAAGCATCCTTCCTTTTGTATACACACAAACGTGTGCGCTCAAAACATGCATGTCCAGGACCCACTACCAGCCTATTTCTCATTTTGTATATATCACTTCTACAGATTCAAGTCAGGGTGCATGGCTACTGCTTGCCAAGGTAGAGAAAGGACTGGTTCAGCTTCCCCAAACTTACTAATTCCAAGAGATGAGACATAAAGTACATCTGACACAAGGACTCATAGATACACAGTGTCCTGATAGCATCTAACACCAGAAGTAACTTTCCTCTCAGGTCTGATACATGTTAGGATTTAAGGTTTAGATTTCAAAAACTACTTCACTTTCCTTTTTTTTTGTTTGCTTTCCTGTGGGGCTACAGGGTTTTTTTTTGCTTCCCTCTAAAATCCAGATGCAGAAATCATCAGTTTTTCAAAACAAATTTGGGAAAGTTACTTGACATCTTTTCTGGACACACTAGTGAAACAGAAGAGTGAGCAATGCTTCCCCATCTTGGGAAAGTGCTGAATGATTTTACTCACAGGTATCTGTCAGGTACAAGTGAAGCCTCAAAGGCAAGTTCCCCTGGAACCAGACCCCCGTCGCCAGCCCAAACCCCAAGTCTGTTTGACAATAATTTCTAGCTTTGTTTTGTGAAAATAGGCACAGAACATTGTTTGGGGAGAGATTAGGGGTGGGAGACTGTTGTATGAAGGCATCAATCCTTGTTGTTTGTAACATCTCTAACTCCCCAAAGGCTTTCCAAAATGGGTCTTCCCTTTGCCAAACAGGTCTGCAGAGGGCAGAGGAGAAAGCATCCTTCCTTCTCTTTATGCAACAGCTTGTAAGGCAGCTCCAGTTTCTTCCATAGGACAGAGCAGAGATGTCTATATAGTCCAGAAAGTAAAGTATCCCATGAATAACCTAATCCCAAACCACACAAACTGGTGAGAAAAGCAATAATCCTGGGCTTGAGCAATTTGGCAAAGAAATGGTCCTGAGCCCAGCAATGCCAGCTTCCTTCTTTTCTTTTTAATGATAAATACATGCTATTTACTTTACTACAGCACCTGGACACAGTACACAGACCTTGTTTAGACAGAAAATAGGCGGTTCCTATTCAAGTGGACTCATCTGCTGCAGGAAAGTTTTTGTGCTCAAGTGTGAATTGAAAAATGCAGAACAACTATTTCGAATTATCTCTCCGTGTGGACACTGTTATTCAGTGCTAAGAGTTTCTTTGTGAGATTTAGCTTAATCCGTTTCCAAAGCGGATTAAGCTAAACCACACAAAGGACCTCTTACTGTTGAATAAGAGTGGCCGCATGGAGAGATAATGGGGAATAGTTATTCTGAGACAGCTACTTCGACTGCATATTTGGGCTTTCACATTCTGCCTCAACTGGCCCAAAGCTGTACTGGAAAGGAAAGACTGTGGTTCTAGAAATTTGGGAAAAAATGGTGCCAGAGCCATATTAGACCCATTAAATCTTCTGCTCTACCCATGATAGCTGCTCCCGCTCCAGTCAGCGCAGGCTCTGGCTCCAGATGAGGTTGCATTATTCAATACCTACTTCTCTAAGCTCCAGATTGAATCCAGCCACAAACTTCAGCTGCAGACAGGGTGCGCGGGGAGGAGAACCTGCAATGAGCGGCCCTGCCAAGTCTGCCACCCTCGGTACACATCATCTTTGATCTGACAGGCTCACCCATCTGGCTCTCCAGCATCACCCAGCGCTGCTGCGGCTCTTCGCCTGCTGCCAAGGCCAAGCTGTTGCTGCTGCAGTCCTTGAACCCGCCCAGGGCTTTGGGGACAGACTGTCTGTATTCTCTCCGTTCCTCTTGGCACATCCGCTCTTCTGCGGGAGAGCTGACTGCTCGCCGATATTTAATTTTAGGCCCACACAAGTCCCCAGAAGTTCATTTAACACACATGCTCCAGCAAACCATGAACTACCATGTGACTGAATCCAAAATGCAACCTGCGCTCCTCTGTGCTGAAATACTCTCCTAAACCACCTTCCTAGTGTACGTTTCTACCTTAAAGTGTTGCTCTCTGTATTATTGTATTCCAGACTAGCTAGTCAAAAGGGGACAGAATTTAGGGATCATATTTTTGTCACATTCAGGACATAGGGAGGATTTTATAAACAAAAGATACAATGAGGAATCCTGCAGTAGATGCACTTCCAACCACACTGAACGCAGCACAGTTACAGATTTCTTAAGGATCTCTGATAAGCAAGATTTTATCTTGCTTCCCCTTTACCCAGAGAGTTTCAGTACTCAGGTATGTCAGAGACATACAGGTATATATCGGTGTGCTATGACAAACAAAAACGCCAAATCTCAGGTGCAAGACCGCACAGCCCCTTCAGGAAACCAAAACTGAGGCTGATTCACTGCAATATCCTGGGCTATAAACCTGCTGCTTCAGGAGGATCTGCTGAGCTGTCCCCAGTAATGTCAAGGGAGCCTGGTCCTGCCTGGGAGCTCTGCAGCCATCACAAGGTATCCCACCCCTGTATTCATGAGCCAGAGCCTTTGTCAGCATCAAGGACTAGTCTCTCCCGAAGTCAAGCCAGGTGATTCACAAGAAATGGATGTTCAACATATTGTGCTGAGCATATCCTAACACCCCTACTCAGCTGCCTTCTCCTGGAGCAATGCTTAGGGTTGCTACTTCCAACAGCTTTATAGCCAGCCTAGCAATACTTGCTATTTTTCAAGGTGGGGTAGCCTTGAAGTCAAGTGTTTAGGGAAGGAACCTCCGCTTACAGCACACAGCAAGCTCCTGAACTACTGTAGAGAAAAGTTTGAGAATGAGCAGAGTATACCCTGCAGGCTCAGGAAACAGAACAAATAAAGAGAATACAAAAATGCATTATTTAAGAAACAGAAAACAAACAAAACCAACACACAACCCCCCCCCCGCACAAATCCTCATGATCTTTTGAGGCCTGACTCATGATCCTAGAACAATTGGGTTGGCAGTACTATACATTTTAGAGCATTTATTCACAGCTGAAATATCCCAGCATCCAAATACTTCAGAGTTCTTGGAGCTACTCACAGATCTCCTGACTACAACCAAGCGTGACAATTCATCCCAGCTGCCAATCCAGCCCCAAGGTGTCTTCTGACGGTGCTTTAGTGCTGACTGATGTTTGCAGAAGCATTAAATTCCTGCTCACTTCACAGTAAGAGGTACAAGCCTACGCATTTCCCCCAGTCTCAGCATTAGAGCAGAGGAGTTACCTCCAGTACTGAAACAAGGTCTGTAGAGGACGGACATTGTGTCACAGAGTAAACACAAGGACACGAAGTAGTCCCCTAAAGTCTGAACTATTTTGCAAACATATTGAATTACCAAGTGAATTACTTTTAAGGAGCCTGCAATTCTCCTGTGCTCTACACAAACCAAGCACTAGGCTTCCATTCATATTTAATGGGTACTGCATATAAAGGGTGTGTGTTATAGGAATTCATCCAAAATAATTTTATTGGGCTGCCGGTAGGTGAATTCTATACTTAGCCCTAAACATTCTGGTTTGTACACAGACTTCTTTGAACACAACCCTTTTCAACCAAAAAAAAAAAAATCAAAAGGAATTAGTGGTGAAAGATTTAGCCACAAAATTCTCAGCAAGTTTAATTTGTTCTGTGGCTTAATTCCATGCAGCTCCAAAAACTCAGGACAAGATGTATGTGCACTTTTGGGCATGTATTAATGAAACATTTTGTTTACTTTGCAACTGCCAGAGCAATTAGCCAAATAAAGTATAGAGCATTTAAAAAGGAGAGAGTCACTAAAGGAGCTTTCCAATTAGGTCTGCATGGGTATTTCTGCAGTGTAAGTCTCAGGGATCTGCATATTAGGTCCATGCCCAAAGGTGTGACCTAACAGCCACCAGAGACTGACTGGGTGCAGCTCAGATGCACAGCCCTCTCCTCCTTCCCACACGTGTCCCTCTCAATACCAGGCGCTGACAAGAATGATGCCCACCCAAGTCCTTTCCCCCATATCGTTACCATGTTCTTTATCACCCTGCAGATCTCTAGGGAGGGAGGGAAGACGATGTCCTGTCATGAGCACACATGGCCTGGAATCCCAGAACATCTCAAGAGGTTACTGCAGAGGAAGAGCAACCTCACTACAGCAGAACATTAAAGACAAACAAAGCAAGAGCTTTAAAAGCTCTCTTGGGGCACTGTGAGTGGAAGTTACAAGATTACACTTGCAGATGGCTCTATGCATACAGGACCACATATACATCTAGAGACACCCCACTTCTGGCCCATGGTCACTTCTGTGACACTGTAGGTGCATTTTAAAATCTAGCTAAGAAAAAAAATAGCTATTACTTGTAGATATTTGCCTTTCCCCCCCGCCCCCTAAAGTGCACAAGTATAAACCACATAAAATAAAAAAATTCAGGACCAGGCAGGGCAGACTGTGCAGCTTCAATTTCAGCTACTCTGGGAAAAAAAATCCTTATCTCTCCAAACCATCAAGCAGTCCCAGATGCTGGTTGTCCAGGCAATTCAAAATGGCTGAGAACACTCAGTATGTTTCAGATGGTTTTGCCTTCAGTTTTGGTTGTTATATATTTTGAAAACGGATTTTTACTTTCTTAAGAAAAAAAAAGAAAAAAATTAGATACACAGTGCAGAATCACTGCACAGTGATTCTTTGTTCCTCGGGATTCCGTCTACAATATGACTGTGTTCATTACATATTAGAAAACCCAGGCCAAAAAGTACTGGAAGTCCTGTTACCTCAAGGTAACATTTACATTTACTTCAAAATGAGGAAAGTTTTTAAACCTTTTAACTGTTTTATAAGAAATTTATTGTACCAATACACCATCATTTCAGGTTCTCAATGTTTCTATCTGATGCAAAGGAGGCTAAAAGCAAGCCTTTGTACAGTCTGCAGGAGGTAGGATCCCTGGACTGGTCAATCACCCCACACTCTTGCCCAAGACAGGGTATGGTCAAGTCACTGTTTACTTTGCAGAGGACAGGGAAGAACAGCACTGGGTTTCTCCTTATGGTTGTAGGAATGTAGAGAGATAAAAATGGTTTTAAAGGAGCTTGATAGCTGCAGTGAGCTGATTTTTGAGATCTTGAACAGACATACCATGCTCATTTTCACTTGCCTGTCCACACTGCAACAGAAAATGTTCATATGAGACTCCTACTCCTAGGGCACTCATCTCTCATCCTTATCACCATGGTGGTAGCACACATGTGGATCAGATCAGGTGCACAGTGAATGTGGGATTTCAGGACAAGTAGCACTCTACCCCCTTAGAGCAGCTTGGAAGCACCCAGCCAGGGTATGCTTTACATCCAAAACTTCCTGCTAAAATTACAAAGTTTTAACACCTTCAATGAAATCAAAAGTCAGAAAAAAGAAGGGAAATAACCCTCTTAAAACACTTAAAAACACTTAAAACAAATCCCAGCCTCATATTAGTACTATCTGCAGGTTGCATTCAAAATTTTCACCTAGCAAGCTTAATAGCATACTGTTAAAACAATTTTCCCCCCAGTTTTCTTTCACCCTTGGACACAGATAAGCAGCATGACTGTGCCAGAGCAAGATGCAAGAATCTTAACAGACCAGTGAAGCACCTAAATGCAAATAAATACATTGGTCTTAAATGGAGCCTCATGCTGTACCTTCCTCAAGACATACTGAACATAATTTCAGTTTAATATTCTGTTTCTCATTATGGGCCTTGGAGACTCTCTCAAGCACCATGAAAAAGCAGTATTAACCCAGCCCTCAGCACTGGAGGCAGCAATTCAGCCAAATTATTCATGCTGGTCTTTTGCTTCAATTTTTGTAGTCTTAACTTAATGTTCTTAAACAAATCTGAAAGGAGGATGGCTGACAAATAGTACAGATTTTACTTAAGACATTATAGATGGTCATGTTATGCAGCCCTGAGTCATTAAGCTTAACTACTCAGAGGAGTTTCATCAGAGCTGGGCATAAAGGCTGCAGCTCTGACATGAAGCTTGTGGTTGTCACAGCCAAGTTCTGAGAAGTAAGTGAGTTAAAAAGGGGGGGAAAAAGGGGAAGAGGTAGGGGGGGAAAATAAAGGAAAAGAGAGAGAAAAGAGAGAGAGAGAAAAGAGAGAGAGGAAAAAGGGGAGAAAAAAGAAAAAAAGGGAGGGGGGAAACAAACAAAAATTTAAAAAAAAACACAACCCCCTACGCTCTCCTTTCCTCCCTTTGTAATCCAGCTATAAAGACTGGCCTCAAATCCTGATTTAAGATACAGGGGAAATATAAGAAGTGCTTTGCAGATGTTAGCATTTTCCTACAGATCTTCAGGGCAGTCCAACTGATTTAAAGATGAAAAACTGGCACAGGTACACTTGATGGGTAGACAAAACACAGTAATGAGGGTAGAGAACCAGTTTCTATCCCTCCACATTACACTTGCACAGAAACATCAGCATGCCCATGAAATATCCCTCATTGTTCCATAAAAAGATTAATCGCGTTTTCACAAATGCAGAAATGGGTGTAGAGCCTTGTGCAAGAGCAGCCAGGTCCCAGGTGCTGTAGGCAGGCGCAGCAGCAGCAACAGGGACACCAGAGATGCCTGACACATCCCAGGCCAACTGGCATCTGCAGCCACTTCATCTCCCCCGAATGCCATTACCCGCTCTAACTTTATTTACCAAAAAACAAGACCATTTTCACTCCACAAAATTAATGTGGCCTGGGGTGGATGCCAAGAAAAAGGGTGGAAAAAGCTGCCCCTTATTTATATATTTTAACAGAACAAGGCAAAACAGTTTGCTGCTAGAAATAAACATTAAACCGTGCAGAACCTCCACCCCCCCAAAAAACCCACTGCTCTCCCCCGGCTCCCTCCTCCGCCTCCTCTCCCTCCAACATTATAAGTAGCACAAAAGATCACATTACAAATGCCAGCTGTGGCTCTTTCGGAAGGTGGCCTCCATCTCGGAGGTAGTATATGTTCCTCATGGCCTAAGTGGTTGCTATGGTAAATATGCTTTTTATTGAATAGCAGAGTGAAACAGCTTTTAAAGAGACCCATAAGAACCCCATAAATGGTCAAAATACAAAGCAGATCAACCTCAGTCTCCCTGGAAGCAGATTTTGCTTCATTTTCCAAAATGATTTGTGATTTTTGAACCCTTTTTTTGTATATTTGTGTTGACCACTTGTTTCCCCCTTGCCCACACCTGGGTGGAAGGGATGGAGAGGGCTGGGGGGGGGGGCACGATCCCAACCAACTTCCCCCTGTAGGATAAGCTGCTTTGGCTTTTAAAGGCCTGCTCTCCTGAATGGCAAGAGGCTTTGGGACAGTGGATGCTCAGCAGTAGGAAGTCAGGTGATCCCAACCAAACTCAGCCTGTCCTCCCAGGCTGCAACTAGCCAAGGAGAAACCTCCTGCTCCCTCTCCATCACCTCCTACAAGCCTGACACCACTGCACCACACCAGCTCCAGAGCCCCAGGAACATTCCTATGTCCTGTGTCAGTCCTCTAGCACAGAAGTTAAAAAAAAAAAGAAAATTCAAGTAAGAAAGTGACTCTAGTTCATTTCTTATTAAGAATAAGATTATAGCAGGTTTTGATGACTGTAGATTTCTGAATAACCAGCCACACATCTTTCCTCTGATCTCTTTCTCCAGTGACAGCCCAGGGAAGGAAAAGGAAAATCATTCTGAAAAAGTGAAGCAGCCAGCACTAGATACCAACTGGGCAAATAGCAGTCCTGTTCTGATTGCTCTCTGACAGACTGAGGGATGGTTTAGAAGCTGTGAATTCTAAAAGACAGGAATCCCTTTTTTTTTTTCTTTTTAAATAAAGAACTATGACACTTGTAACAAAGGGCTAACGATCCTCAATTTAAAGAGACAACAATGAAAACAGAAGCTCCTCAAAAATGTTTAGTATGATTTCAGATTTCTAACAAAACCAGTGTGTGTCTTGGATAATCTACTAGCTCTGTCAGCTTTAGACTGTAGAGCAAAAGATAAAGAACAACTAATGTTTCTTTTTCTGGAATTCACCTTATCATCCAGTGGTTACAAAAAAGTAGAAAAAAAATCATGTAAAACTTAATGATGAATTATTTCAGAAGAAATATTCTAACCCACTACATGCCATCTTCTCCAGAGATAAATTTCCCAGATGAACAGTCAGAGCTGAGATGGCACTGACACTGGATATGGGTGAGAATGGGTCATTGCATATCACCTCTCTTGCATATCACCATAAAAACAAACAATTTCCATCTGTGGATGCTAATTTAGAAAGTAAAATAAAACCACTCTCATGTAAATTTGTACCAAACATTACAAACTCAACATTGTTTTTACAATAGAAGCACAAGAAAAATTAACCAAGATTTGAAAATTTTGTTAAAACTTAATAAATAAAGCTATTTTAAAAAGTTATGCCCAGTATAAAGAGATTTTTATATTTTGCAAGTAGTAGTAAACATTTGATAACACATTTTACACTAAATAAGAAGTCATCACAACACAAAGGGACACATGCTTTGTTGAACGTGGCTCTGTTGAGCCTTCACCCAGGTAAAATGCTGACCGACTCTCACAAACCTTCATTCAAGATTTTGCAATAAGAAAAGATTTCTTTCAGTTAAGGCCATAGAACAGGCTTGGTTTTGATTTTTCTAATGCTTTCCAGACTGTCTCTTCACTTTCTTCAGTTCAATACTGTCAGACGTGTAAACCAGCCTGATTGGACTTCACTGCCACCAAGTAATTCTGCAAATTTAGAGCATTTTTGATTCCCTGCTCTCCTGTAAGGCACATGGATGATAATTTCACAAACAGTCCAGCAATAACAAATGTATTCCCTCCTTTTACCATGGACTCATTAGGGATTTTGTATGTTTTGAGGTATTTCTCCTTTGGTCTGTGTGAAAGAAAACTGATGACAACCAATGTCATTAATGTCAAATGCCTTTTTTTTTTTTTTTTCAAATAAAGGAAGAACATCTTTCTGTGTTTACTTACAACAATGTGTGCTGGAGATGGAGACCTAGCATCCTTGAGGGCTTGTCTACTCTGAAGGCTCCCTGCCTGAACATCAAGCAGTGGCCATTTCATCTGCAGATACTGGATGGAGGAAACAGAAATGGGGAAAGAAAAATGAGTTCAGAAAATAAAGGCAAAAAAAATAACAAATCTTAGGTAACATGGATAAAAAAAGTATAAATTAAAACTTATGCAAGGAACTGAAACAAAAATTAAGACAACTTTACATGTTTGTGAAGACAAAATCTGTGCAGAACTAACAATTCATACCACTGCTATACAGTTCAGGAATAAGAAAAAAAATATCAAATTGCAAAGACATTATTACATTAATTTTACTAATTGTAGCAAATCTATAAGAATAAAACCCACGCAGAAAGAAAATAGCATAACCATGAAGAGGATGGGACAAAGGAGAGGAAGGTGGATATCAGTCTCAGAAGAGGGAAAATACATATCATGGGTTAAGAATATGATCTTAGTACTGAATGGGTCATCTGTCAGCCTTCTTTCAACAAAGGCACCATGTCAACTGCTCGAGCTTCCCTGTGTTGTATGAGCCTCAAAGGTAGAGGTCTAGCCCAAAATGACTCAGCATCTCTGAGTCTTGGCACCTATTTTCTCTACTTCTCACTGTTTCTGGAAGTCACTGTGGATTATTTTCTTCTTGTATATCTTCTGTCAGACAACCCTTAAGTGGCTTGCACAGGGTAACTTAATGACAAGGCCAAACTTAATAGCTCTCCTGTTGCTGATTCAAAGGTGAGAGTGCAGCCGTGATGGCCAAGAGCTCAGGGACAGCCACAACTTCTTTATGTCACAGCCATCGGCACACAGGCCAAATACACGCAGGCAGCAAGGCTGCAGCATAAGGGGGTGTTGATTTGAAAGCAAGAAAAGCTTAGCTACTCTTCAAGAAGGAGCAGAATGTTCCCACAGATTTAACCAGCATCAAGTACTGCCTAAAACTTCTGCTCTCAAGCACGTCCTCTTGCTGTATCTCACTGAAGGAGTCATTGCACCTCAGCCGGATCGCGCAGCAGAGCTGAAGGCTTCCACGAAACAGGTGAAGTCTCAAGCTGGTACCCAGATCACTGCACCAGAAGTGCTTGACTCCAAACAAGAGAATAAGAGCAGGCCCACAGAGAAACCAGTCAGCCCAAACAGACTTCTGCACTGTACATCTAAATGTAATTTCAGCCCAAGCTTTTCTCTCTTCATGGTGCTGCGGTCCCAATTAGGCACACAGGTTAATACATGACCTCGAAAAGCCCTGTATTGTGCTGGAAGAAATGTGTACAGCCACATACCTTCAGCCCCCCTCCCAGAACTAAGAAAAGCAGATGTACCCATAGATCACGTCACTGCAGAAGCTCCTGTTTATCACTAGACTCTGGTTGACCTGACAGATTTATTCCTAGAAAATATCTAGTTATGTTTACCCATTCTTTTTTTTTTGTAAGTAAGAGTAATCTTGAAGAACCACCACACACAAACAACTCCCTGCCACCCCAGGCGAAAAAACGGAAGCTGTATCTAAATCTCCATGAAGGAAGGAAGGAGATCTGGTTCCATGCTTTCAGCACATCACTATCACATTTGCTCGTGTATGCAAAACATTTGCTCACATGGAAGGTCTGTCTGCTGCAAGACTCTGGGCACTGAGGTGCCCAAAAAGCAGGAGTCAGCAGGAGGATGTATTACCAATTCCCATCGCTTGGAGGGCCTGAGTTTTCTGAGCTACTGGAATGCAAATAAACAAACCCATACTCTGGATTTGTGCCCCATACAAGTTCCTCAAGTTCCAAGAAGTCTTGTTTTTATTCATCTTCACATTTGGGATTTGTGCAATGTGGACCAGAATGTTTCAGCACTTCTTAAAAACAAGAAATAAAACCCAAACAAAACAGAAGTAGTCTACCCATAAGTGACATCTCTAACTCTTACGACTCGACTGTAAGCCTCCACATACTTGATCACTTGCATCAAATCCCTGTTCCTCAATATATGTGACCACAACATAAATTTTAAAGTTGAGATGATGTTATAGCAACTTTCTAACCCTTAGTGGTTTAAAAAAAGTGCATAAAAATCCAACCCAAGTGCACAGAAAATGGACCCAAAACCTAAGCCAACTGAGAGCTTTTTAACTTGAGGGGAAATGTGATATGTTTCAGATTTGCGGATGGCACTCTTAAATAAGTTAACTGCTGCATTTTCAGAAGTTCATCACTTTTCTTGGACAGCAATTGAAACACCAACACATAGAGGGGCACACAAATTTGCAGAAATGGTCCTGATAGGTCGCAGCTTCTACTGGCTTCCAGAGGCTTTCCAGCCAATCAGTGAAGTATTTTTCCCTTCTTCCAAGGAAAATGTCCTCACAGGATGTGTGCTGCATGGTACACAACTGCTTCAAAGTCCATAACCATTCTGGAGAGTGAAAACCTACTGCTGCCACAGCTGAAGCCCTTACAAGAACCTGACAGCTTGAACAGTGGCATTTCAGGAAATGGCCAAGTCATTACCTACCAAAATAAATGAACCACCTTAATTTGTCCATGACCATTCCATGGTCACAAGCAACCCTGGAATATCCCTGGGATATCAACCATGACAATCCACAAGGAACTCAGATCAGCAGCTACCCTAAAACACAAGCCAAGAAACACGTGGGCTTCTCTGAGATTGCCCCAAGGGCAGACAGAGGCCTTGACAAGCAGCAGGGGCAAGCTCACATCAGACCCCATCCAGTCAGTAATTATTGCAGGGATTACAAAGCTTTCAGGACTGTCAGTTCTGCTGGCTTTTACTAGCAATAAATTCCATTAGAAGAAACAGAGCAAGAAGGTACGGTTGCTCCCACTCCACCTTCATCCCACAAGAGCCCACAGTTTCAGCATGTACTTTCAGCTCCCACACCAGGCTGACCTAAGGTTTCAGAAGATCTTATTGTTACACTTCTTCTTTTAAAACCCTTACTCTGGATTCTCAGTAAAGTCATTCTCTTATCCACCCCTGCCAAAGAGGATCCAAGAAGTCTTACAGTGCAAAGGCTAAAGCACAAACAGTTTCTCCTCTTGGACATGCACATGAAGTCCAGCAGAAAATGGTCCAAACCCAGAGGGCTCAGTTTTGCACACAAGCACAGATCTGGACAGCTTCCATTTCCACCAGTGGATAATACACCAGTGGGAGACAAAATAAAAGCAAATAACCACACCCAAGGGAAAGTAGTAACACACAAGGGATTGACAAAGCAACTTCCATGAGCTCTACTAAGTGGCCTGGATCCAGAGCAGCGTCCCAGTCCCGCCAAGGGCAAAAAGTTCTGTCTGTCAGATAAGCAGAGGGGGTCAGAGCCCACAGCCAATGCCTGTGTCAAGTTAGGGAACCCACAGCTTCAATGGTGGGATATTTGCAAAAGAAAAAAAAGTTAAATTTGCTGGCTTCAAAATGCCAGTCCAGTTGATAAAGTATGAAATATTAGCATTGTTTAAGGTGACAAGCCTGACTCAAGGCCTCCTCATCCAAGAATTGTCATGCCTGTAACACAATATTGATGTGGTGGCTTATAATTCTTACTTTACATAAAAGCTTCATTGTGTGCCAAATTCAATCTCCACAGGCTACCTGAGCCACAGATTTTTACAAGTCTACATTTCAGCGCTGCAAGTCTACAATACACATAATTTTCAATTATGTTAGGGCAGAACAGGATCACTGCCTATATAACATTACTGGTTGGAGGAAATGAGACTCAGCCCTACTGCCGAGAGAGCTAACTGGATCCAGATGGCGGGCTGAGCGCAGCAGCCGTCCGAGGGAGCGATGTCGCAGCAGCTGCCCCCCCCCCAACTCTCTCTTTCACAGTGCAGGGAGATGCCAAGCCATTGCTGGGGCTGGGAGCTGCAACAGGAGGATGCTTGGGCAGGGGGGTTGTTGGGGAGCGTGAAGGAAGAGGGGGAAGAGACGTGATTGCTTTCACAGGTTTATTACTGCAGTCTTACGTTACAATATTCTTATTAAAAAGGAGAAAAATTAAAGTCCTGTTACAGCGGAGAGGTAAATCCTTTCCTTCCTCAAGCAACTAAATAGCAGGAAATCCTTTTCTCTTGGCCCTAAATGCAGATTTGAGCCAGACGGTTCCTCTGATTTGCAAGGAGTCCACAAAAATCCAAAGCTGACTTTCCCAGCCTTCTGACACTGCTTTTACATTCCTGCACCAGGGGAGAAGGGTAGGAGGGAGAGAAGTTCCCACCATCCTGCTCTTGCAAATGCTGGACACCCACTTACTCCTCTTCTGCTTCTTGTGTCTCAGTGTGGAAATTAGGTCTTGCCTGTACAAACACTGAACTTTTCAACAAATTAACTCTAACAAATCTGTGCAAATTATTTCAGAGCCAAACTGTTGAAATGGGCTCTGCTGGCCTGCTTTTAACATTTTTTTAAAATAATGTCATCCTGGTGCAAGTATTTTATTCCCTATTTAACAATATGATCTGATGGGGATCATTAGCATGTGTGTGTTTTAAAAAAAAAAAAGAAAAAAAAAGTTTTATGGCAAGTCTCAGAGAGCTTAAGCAAAATAATTGTTAAGCTCCAGGCCTCCACACAAGAATTAAAACAAGTATGGGGTGAGCATACTTGAGAGAAACCAAAGCTTTTAAAAAGGCTGTTAAATTGTCAGCACAAGGGAAAAAGCAAATGATTTGAATGGCCCAGATTTTTCTCTGTAAAAGGGAACTAAAAATCCAAAAACCTCCCTATCCTCCATACATCACATCCACACCTCCCATCCACAACCAGGGGTTCTGCAGAGCACAGACCCACGGGGAGCAGCTCTGCATGCCCACTCCTCCCAAATACCACCCAAAGCAGTCACCTTCCTGAGCGCTGGCTAGGCAAACAAACATCTTTCCCAAGATTTCACAGCAGAGTTGGTCAAAAGCAGCTAAACTTCATATCCAGGCTACAGGAGTTTAGTGGAAACCCACTCAGGGCCAGCAGCTGCTCCGCATGCCGGGGCTGAGCTTGCAGCCTCGAGGCCACGATGGAAAGGATGGCACTGAGCTCACAGGTGTTTCCTGCATCAGTGTCCAACCCAGACCTTTCCCCTTGTCACGCTATTGTTTTCACTGCTAGAATGCCCTAAAAGTGATGTCCTACAGCATATAAATACATAAATGCAACAAGAAAAAAAAGGCCGTACTTTTAACAGAGGGTAAGCTACACAACACTTTCCAGCTCAGGTTTCCTGCAGCTGGCGCTTATTAGCTCCCAGGAACTGAAACAACTAAGAGCAGGACTCCTGGAATCAGCTGCATGCCACGGGTCTCCAGTATCTCCCCTAGCCATGGGACCACACCTCCACCTTCAGAGTCTGTGCTTTCTCCCTGGATCTCAAATACAAACATTCCCAATCCTAGTTTTGCTGTTAGTGTCTCCCTTGGTCAGCACTGCAGAATCACATGGAAGTACACACCTGGACTTCAACTTGAAGCTCAGGAATTTCTCTGGTATTTAGTTAGCAGCAATTCTGGGAGGGAGTATCTAGACAAATTTTAACCAGAGATAATCCAGTAGCAACACAGGAGACCATAATGCCGAGGGGAGGGCTGATATTTACAGGGAAGCCAATAGGAAGAAAGACAGAGCTTAACAAGACCATAATTGCTGTCTGTGGACAAGAAAAAAAGTTGCAAAGAGGGGCCTGTAACCTACTAGTGTTCCCACTTAAGCCTCTGAAGATTTAAATGTAGACCCTCGGCTTCTGTTCTGTTGTTTAATTTAACTCAACCCCTTATTTTTGGTCTTCAGTTATCACCTTGTTTGCAGAGGTGTACCATGTGAGAGCAAAAATCCTAGGGATTTATTTTAAATATCTGAAGGAGTTGCCGACGGAACTTTAAAAGGGCCTCCTATTTCTTTCAGATCTGCAATGTCTGTAATTTTTTGTATGAGAAGTAATAGACACCACCCACGATGTTCAGCCCTTCTACAGAATATGTAATGCACGACGATGAGGCACAGAGGAGCTGCTCAAAACGAAAGCAATGAGGCTGATTTCAAGGAGACTGATCCTTTCCTCACAAAAGTCTTCCCCACAGCACTCAAGAAATTAAAGCACAGCACTGTAAAACACAGAAGTATTTAGCACATATATATTTATTACCACTTTATTTTTTGGCTAACATCATCCTTTAAAACAACTGCAACACCGCAAAAATAAATTATTAAATAAAATACATAAATAGGAGAAAAGTGGAACAAAACCCAGGAACTGATGAACCTGCACAGACACATGCACATAGGGCATTAAGTTCTCTTCCCAATTTAAAAAGTCCTTTAATCACCAGAACTGGTATCAGTCAAATTATCTTTTGATATGCTCCTGAACAAGACACTTGTAGTGCCTTGAATTTCCCCATTATTGATAATTCAAGTGAACTCGTCTCCTTCCTTTCCAGTAATACACAAGAGTTCCTGACAAAAGGAATGTGTTGCCATTTCAATAGTTTGCCTGTGCCTTTGTCACACTGGTAGGGCAGAAAAAAGGAGATGCCAAGTCTTCCCTGGGCTGAAAGTTACAGAAATGTGTTAGCAATTAAACAGTTCAAGATTATCTCCAAGGAGGGATGCCTGAAAGCAGAAACCCAGGGAATCTGGAACTGCCTCACTGAAGGCACAGAGCAACCTAAGGCAATGGGTAAAAAGTATGCCCATTTTGGGGTGGAATAAGGCACAAATCAACAGTTTGAGCCCCACTGGCCATCATCACCTGCAGTTCCCTCCTGGGTGAGCAGTTAGACTGACTGGAGATGGGGGAACATCCCAGAAGCACCAGATCTGTTGCTTTCTCCTGACGTAATCCGCAGGCTCCGTGCCCTCACAGTGTGCACAGCCCTTCTCCCGCATCCCAGATGATATGCAGTATAACAGCTATATCCCATTACTATTGCCACACATCACCCCTACCTACACAGGTTTTCTTGACACAGTGATAAGGATGCAGAGGAGGCTGCTCAGGGAAAGAGTTAAAGAGAATAGCCAGAAGCTTCCTTAAAAATTATTGCCTATGAAAGTTCAAGCAAATAATTATTTGCTCATTCTGACATGGATGAAAAGCATTCTTGCCACCAGTTGTACTGAAACAGTAAAGTAAAACAAGTTTTTTGCTTCTAATGAAGGCAAGGTTGGTAGGCTACAGTTAAGTTCTAGGATTCTGACACCAAGCATGAAGAAGCAAAGTAACAGCTAATCAGTTACTTTAGGAATTTAAAATAATTTTTTTAGCTTTACAAGAGGAAGAGTGTTCATGTGACATAACAGTACAGCATTACTTTCTACAGTTCTCATGGTATCTCTGCAAAATACTGCATGCAGTATTTCTCAATCTTGGGTGGAGCTTGGGAAAGAACCATTACTTTTTTCACATTTAATCTGAAAGACCCCACAAGTCCTCCTTGCACAAATCAGCAGGCTGGTTGAGGACTATCTGGATGCCTACAAAGTGCTGTTCCAAAAAACACGCACAAATAAAAGCATAATTTCAGTTGAGGAACAAGTGAACAACCTACTTACTTAAAGCCAGAAAAAAACCTAACTTCATCTTTAAGCTTTCTCCAGATTTTCTCTGCAACCTATTCTGCTGCACTCAAGCATAGAGTTTCCATTAGATAAAGAATGGTACAGTCATGAAATCTCAAGGAAGTCTTTCTGTAGATACATCTAGCTTAGAATCAATGAAGTTAAACCAGCCTCCAAGATTCACCAAACAATTTGATGTACAGACACACATTTAATTTCTCATCCTGGCAATCTCCCAGAGAGTGAAAGAACAATTGGTAACCAGTGTTTGCATGAAGTCCAAGAATGCATTTTATGGTCTATAAAATATAATTCCTTTCCTCCCCATTAAATAAAGACAGTAAAGATATCTGACAGCATGTTAGAAACAGATCATGGCACTGAACTACCTCCATTGTAACAGAAGGGCTGCTCCAGGAGAACCTTGCCTCCTTTAAAACTTTGCAGCTCTGGTAAGAGCATAAGTCCATTTGTAAAGAAGGGGCTTTAACTTTAGGTTTTGAAACTACCTTTTAATTTATTTCTTTTTTTTAAGGAAAAACCAAACCAAACCAAACCGACAAAACACCCACCAAAATAACAGTGCTCAGTGGTCATCCAGCCTGGTTCTGCTTTAATATTGCAGAACATGTCTGCCCTGTCCTGCTCCCCTCTCACTGCACCATGAGGATCTGTAGCACAGGACAGCACGCTAGTGTAAAGGAGTAAAAGAGGCCCTCCAAACCCTTTCCCATCTTTCTCTCACCTCCACCATATGGAGTTTGAAACAGAAGTTACATGTTTCTTAATTATGGGAAGAATCAACTAGACTTCTTCAGTACCCTGGTAGTGATGCCCACCAGGAAAGTCATGTCTACATGACCAGGATTCTGAATGACTGCTGAACTGGTACCACTTTCCACTGCACGTATGTGCACGAAGGAAGAAAAGCCAAACGTGAAGAGCAACTCTATGCAACTCTGTCCTGGATCCATCACAGAATCACAGAATGATTTGTGTTGGAAGGGACCTCGAAGATCATCTTGTTCCAACCCCCCTACTATGGGCAGGGACACTTTTCACCAGACCAGGTTGCTCCAAGGCCCACCCAACTTGGCCTTGAACACTTGCGGGAATGGGCATCCACAGCTTCTCTGAGTGACCTGTGCAAGTGCCTCACCACACTCACAAGGGGGGCAAAGGGGGGTTTCTTCACTTTGATCCAAATCCTCATCTCAGGTCTTGTGAAGTACCTGTGAATGAGTGGTACAGGTGGGTGGGATCCCTGGCTAAAGGTGCTACAGGAGAATTTAGCAGTTTGCTTGTTACTGTAATGTGGCCTAACAGGGTTTTACTGAAAGAGTTGTATTTTCTCCCACTCTTGGGTAAGTGAAACTCATGACTCTAATCACTACCACAAAAATTCCTGTCGATGTAGCAATTCTGGGTGAACTGCCGGGAGCCACTCTATAGTAAACCCAGCAAATTTCATACCAAATTTCCTGTCGCCTCCCTTGTGGTTTCCATGTGTGATTGGGCCTTCAGTGCAACAAGAGGTAACTGCAGAATAGATGGCTCCAAGGGTTTGAGGCCCTCATGAAAACCAAGAACTTGCAAAATTCTCTTTCCCTAGGGGTGGTAAGTTTTGTCTATTTAAAAAAAAAAAAAGTTAACTCAAAAATGTAACCTTAAGGCAACCTCAGGAAAAAGTCCTAGAGATAAGACTGGAACCAGCACTATTCTGACCTCCTAGGAGTAACTGGGAAGGTTGCTGTTTAGGTTATTCTATTTTTCAGAAAGCCTGCCTTGGGGAAAAAACAAAAAACCAAACTAAACAAACAAACAAAAAAATCAAACAAACAAAAAA
>NW_016690188.1:1276719-1328669 GCF_001604755.1 Lepidothrix coronata
TACACTGCTCCATGTATCTATAGGAAGAGAAAAAAAAAAAAAAGATTTTCTGCTGCACAGGAAAAATACAACATGCATGAGCCTGCATTTTTCTTCTCCAAGTGGGGGTGGAAGAGAAGCAGGAAAAAAAAATTAGAATTTTAAAAAAATCTTTGTAGAAACACTGGCTGGGAGGGGGCCTCTGTCCCAGGGAGAAGGGCACCAGCAGCTCTGCAATAGCTCATGTCCTGGAGGGACTCTGCCCCATGTGCCAAATTCTTGTGGTTATGGAAGAGGTTTGTTTTGGAGAGGTGAGGGCTGCTTTGCTGCTCCATCCGGCTGCGAACACCCAACTCATGGCCGCGGGGAGCGAAGCCCGCAGACACCACACGCCCGCGCTCCCAGATCTGCATTTGTCACACTTTCATGCCACAGCCCCAAAGTTAAAACAAAGGAGTCATCAGAGCAGCCCTGAGCGTATAAATCTGCAAAGAGCTGAAAATGTTGCTCTTGTTGCTAAATATAGTGCAGGCATTTTGAACTGGCTGGCCCACAAGGCAACTTTTATATTTATTTATTTAAAGGACCAAGGTTTGGAAACACAGAGTGTTTTTGAAGCCTGTTTCATGTATGTATGTTCACTCTCAATATTAACATGCAAAAGAAAATTAAAATAACTTGGCAAACAGAAAACAAGAAAAACAACTTCCACATAAAGGAATCACAAAGCTGAGCAGAAAGACACATTTGACTTTGTAATGGGAGCAAAATCTCCTCCAAGGATGGTAAATCAGGTTCATACAGAGTTAAACACAGAATAGCTTCAACCCCACACCCTGATACAATTAGCAAATGCCCTTCTCCCTGTGGGAGCTCTCCCCAGAATGGGGAACATTCCTGATAAGCCATGGGGAGGGAGGATGCAGAGAGCAGGGCTGCCCAGAAGAGGGGACGAGAGGGGCAGCCCCCTTAGCTAGGAAATGCCTGCAAAAGCCCACTTCCTAGCAAAAGAGGGATGCAGGATGCATAGTCACCCTCCTGGAGTCAGCACAGGGATGCTAAATCCTGGGAAGCTGGGCACCAGCTTGCACTGTGCCTTTGCAGCAGTGCAAGAGCAGGGGCTGCAGCAAGCCAGTGCAGGAGGAGAGGGCAGAATTCCTCAGGAAGCACTCTGGGATGGCAGCCCAGCCCCAGACCACCCAGGAGTCACTGCAATGGAGCAGTCACCTATGGGATGCCCTATGGGATGCTCTCTGAAAGCCAAGGGTCAACCCAGGAGCTCGGGCAGCAGCTCACACACCAAGGGGACAGGGTGCTCCCCACAGAAGCTCAGGACAAGGACCAGGGCACACATCAGTCCCTCATGGCCCCATAGGGAGAGCCACAGCCAAACTGACAACACTGGAGCCTTCATACACCTCTGCCAAGTGCCCTGGACCCACAAGTGCCAAATAAATATTTTAGTTTCAGCCTTACCTGCAACTGATAAAAAAACCCAGTAGCTATTCGAGGTTTGTTACAGCTGTACAGCTGTCTTAAAAAAAAAAAAAAGGGGGATTAAAAAAAAGGCTTTTTCTTAGCAGGGCAGGGGGTGGGAAGGGGCTGCATCGACAGCTCCAGTAGCCAGAGGCACTTTGCAAGGAGGAAAGTAGAACTCACGATGTGGGCAGGCCTCAGGTTTCTGAGCCTCAGGGCACATCCAAGAGACACAGTGTATTTACTGAACAGCCAGGAAAGCAAAGGCTCCAGACTTACAACATTTTATAATCTTATTGTGGACACTTATATTTTATAAGTACTTGAGGTTGAAGAGAGTGGGGCGGGGAGGGACACAAGAAGCCACGTTAGCTGTCTGGTGGGGTTGTGAGAGGTGGGTTTGTTTTTTAAAGATGAAGTAGGATGACTCCATAAGAGGGTAATTATAAATGAAGCGAGTAAGGATCAATGAGCTCCCTTTCATAGCAATCGCTTATTTATTTATTTTAAAAATCACGACACAGCATTTCTGTTCTATTTCCAAGTCAAATTTGTCCTAGGTGGAATCAAGAGGAAGAAAAACCAGGTTCCTAAACAGATTTTTGAGAGCATTAATAGGCTGGAGAGCATCTGCGCAGGACAGTAAGTTGAAGTCAGCGTTTCTGCATGCTGCACAGCCAACCCGATAACCTCAGGAGGGAACTTTCATCTCGACAGACCTGCACACAAGAGGTCATTACAGTGCACCCTGCTCCCACTAAGGAGCTTACCTCTCACACGTAACATCAGGCTTATTAAGAGACGTGCGATGATACAACAGCCGCTAATCGACTGAAAATTATTATTCCTTTCCTCCTGCCCCTGCCTCCCCCACAAGTAACACAGGGATTTGCAACATACTGGTCTGTAGGATGTTACCTGAAGGGCAGAGGGAATTCAAACTGCCCTGCCCTCCCCATTCCCTGGGTGATCCCTCATGTGGAGGATTTCCAGTGGGGGCTATCAGGGATAGCCCAAGTACTGTAGAAAAATTCCTCTGACTGGGTATGGGTTTAGTCAGAATAGTAAGTTGCACTTTAAAAAAAAATGGAGAAAGAATTATTTCTTCAATGAGCAGGAGAACAGAGAAACAAAAATAACTACATGCAATCATCTACCACCTCTTCCGTTGGTCCAGGAAAAGAGTGGCAGCTCCTGCAAGACCTGCTTCAGGCTGCCATTCTGTGTAGCTGGATGTTTTGCCATTGCTTCTGAATGATAATTGGCTCAAAAATTAACACGCCTCAGTGTCCCTGTAGAAAGAGCCCTGTGGTCTCATCCAGTGGGGTCATTACCCGCCCGAGCATTCCACATTTCCTCGAGAGGGCACGAATGGCCTGAACTCCCACACACTTCAGAGCATTTAATTCACTCAACAGGGCAAAGTATTCAGGTCAGGATTTTTCCAAGAAGCCATAAGGACCTGGGTACCTGACTGGTTTTGCTCCTTTGTGAATCCTATCCCTTGCACTGGTGAGTGATTTAAGATCCACACTGATGCTCTGTTCCAAGGGTCAAAACTTTGCAAATAATATAGTGACTTATACTTTTTTTATTTTATAAGCAAATTTAGAGAAGCTTGAGTCATATCAAAGAGTGCTTTTACTCTTAAAGTAATTTTAAACCTCCTCTCTCAGTTTATTAAGGCCATTAACTTTTCTCCTTGTCTGAGTCCCCTATTTTGTTCCAGGATGAAGAATAATACTTCTCTGTCTGGGGACTGATGGTACCCATGGTGCATCTCTCTCATACAAATGTGTTTGAAAAAAAAACAGAGCCCTTTGGTTTTACTTTACTATGGAGTTAACACATCAATCATTCCACATACATACACACCAAAATACACGGCAGACAAACCCATATCCTATCAGTCCTGCATAATGATGCTTTAAACCTGTAAATAGAATACATCAGGCCAATTCATCCACAAATGTCAAGAAGCTCAGCAAAGTTGCTGGAGTTTTCAGTTGTTTGTCCCTTAGAAACTCTGATTCCAATGTGATTACCACCAAGGCCAAATTAGTAACTACTTGTAACTATCCTGTGCTGTACCTCATGTCCCAAGTCATGCAGAAGAGGGCTTGGCTGTGCACCACTGTGCAAAATCATACAAAATTCCCCACCTTATTGCAGCGCATACAGAAGGGATGAAAAAAATCAAAGCAACTCCCCCAGATACACAGAGAATAGTGGCCACCAAAACAGCAGAAAATGGCAATGGAAAAACAGAGCATCCATTCACCCACACATCAGGAGCATTACAAACAGAAGTGGGAAGGGAATAAAAAAAATATCTGGGGAAGTCCATACCATCCACTGTATGCCTGGGCAGGGAGTGGTTAGAGATTTAATTTTTTTATTGTTATTAAAAGAAGGGGGAAGGTAATTGTTTGCCAACAGACTTCAGCTTAATCATTTTGAAAATGGAAAAAAAACCAGAAATGACCAAGTGAGAGCTGCAGGACAGGGCTGCAAGAGCGTGGATGCGGCCACTGCCAGCACTGGTACCACCAAGTAACAGCCCCCAGCCAGCCATCCCACTGCCATCCCCATGCAGGAGGAATTAAAGAAAAAATCTAACAAAATAAAACGCCAAGCCTGCCCTTCAGTAGGGCCTGGATTAATTGTGAATGCAAATGAAGCCCTTCTGCAGCACCAGGGTCCATTTCCAGGGAAATGTGTGCACCCGCCTCTGTTTACTCCGGCTCCAGCAATGCAGCACAACCTTCAGTCAAGCTATTAACTTGAACGTTGAACTTCACAGCACTGGCTGTCTTTCTCAGCCATTCTTTTGATGTTACCTCCAAAGCAAAAGATCAAAGACTTTGAGTGTGGTGAGGGGAAGTCCCAGGCTCTTAGCCTACCAGCCTGTGATATATGTTAAAATCCTGGCCAAAAGAGAGAGAGAAGGGAAAAAGAAAGGAAAAGCTAGCGAAGAAAGCGTTCTAGCAGAGCAGCGACACAAGGAAGCAGCACAGCAAAATCCGCATGCCACGTCTACCCAGGTTCATGACCCCAGAAATGGGGCTTGTTTCTCTGCCCCATACTTTCTGGTAGTGCTGGGTTGCTCCCTAAAACCTGCAGCCCCCAACATCCCTCTGCCACAAAGCCACACCTTGCACACTGCCCAGGAGACAGCAGACACATGCCAGCAGCACATTCCCAGTGAGAAAAGCATCCCTGGCTGGTACACTGTGCCAACCCACGAGCTCTGTGGGCTGGGGAGGGGCAACACAGGATCAGGGCTCTGCGAGGCACCGAATTTCCATGTCCGCCACAGGCTCCCAGGCCATCCTGAATGAGTCACACAAAAATAAACCCTTCGCCTCAGCCTTCCTGCTTGTAAAACGCGGATAGTGTTGCCCTGCCAGGATAACAGCCTATTCTTCCTTGTGGGGCCCCGAGAGGCGGCGGTGCTAAAGGCCGTGCTGCTATCTGCAGGGGTCCAAGTCCACACACCCCCTCACGTGTCACCACACCCCGGGCAGGAAGGGAAGCCCACAGCCACAGGGACAGGCAGCTCCCCCATCCCAAAGAAGGGGCTGCATGGCAGCAAGGTGGCTTCTGTCGCAGCTCACCACTGTAATGCTAGAGCAAATCTGGATGCCTTTGGGAAGGCTGGTCCTGCAGGAAAACATCTGGAAACTAACCACTTTTCCCATCTCTCCGCCTGATTTTGTTTGTTTGTTTGCTGGGGGTTTGGGGTTTTTCTTTTGTGTTTTTTTTGTTGGGTTTTTTTTGTTTGGTTGGGTTTTTGTGTTTGGGTTTTTTTGGGTTTTTTTGTTTTGGGGGGGTTTTTTGTTATTATTTTTATTTTAGCCATGTGTTTAGAATGGGACAGGAAGGGGGATATCTTTTTTCATGTATATATAATTTTTTTATTTTAAGATTCTGTTCAATCATTTTCCCCTTCCTGAGCCTTTTTTTTGAGGTTTATTTATATTCCAATAATACACAACAGCATTCCAGATTTAGATGGTGACACTTGGTTGACACGGTCAAAAGTGGATCCAGTGCAGCCTGTCTGCCAAACCAAGCCCCTCATCCATCAGCCGAAGTCCTTTTACCGCAGGGTCATGAAGGAATCACGGACTGTTTTTCATTCCTTTCTACCAATGTCCCTCCTAACTCTAGAAACCAAAACCTTCTTATGCTTGTCAGCTCCTCCTCTTCCCCACCCCCATGAATTCAGCTCTTGGCATTCACCAGCATAAAAAGCCATGGGATTCAAAACAGAAATTCTTCAAAACAGAATTCATGGCATTAAGCAGTAAGTAGGATATTCTGATTTTATTGTACTTTACTTACTCCTACTTAGCTCTAATCCTCACTCCCTAGACAGGGGCTCGTTCTCGCTGTCAGCGAAGTCGATAGGAATTTGGCTATTGACTTCAATAGAAGTGGGATCAGATCCTCACATCTGTTGCACAGGGCAAGCAATACACAGAGCAAAAAGAAAAATAGGTGGGGAGAGAAAAATAAAGTGGGGGAAAAAAGAGAGAAAACACTGAATTGTGAAATGATAAATGAGCTGGAATTTACTGCAAGTAACAGTTTCAGGGAAGCTCCAAATTTTCAAACGCTGGGTAACATCATCAATTTCTAGACCAATTCCTTCTTTCTTAAAAAGGCAATTCAAACATCTACAGGGGAGAAAAAAGTCCAAACTACAGCAAAAGAAATAACTCTCCAGTCGTAGTTTCTAGTGCAAAAGGACCAGCTGGTCTCTCCAGTACAGTTTTTTCATGACAAGGAGTCCCTCAGCTTCCTTCCCAGCCCTCTGCTCCCAAGGGGTTCAGAGCACAAGGAGAACAGACTGGGCAGGCACATGCAAGGAGACGGCAGGATCTCAGCCCACAGAAGATGGAGCCGATGGAGCAGTGTGAGAAGTCAAGTACTAGTTGCTGCTCCACAGCATGAGAAGGATCCAAAATAAACAAGACCTAGATCTGGAATGTGATCCTGCCTTGCGTCACAGCCCCACGATAATGCATCAGGAGTCAGGATTTCTTGGCATCAGCCACAGTATCTGCAATAAACAAGCCAGTTCTCCAGAGCTACAAGGGATGCAAAGGGAGCTGGGGAAGGAAAGAAAGAGAGAGGGGAAAAAAATAAAGATAAATGAAAAAGAATTATCTGTGTATGAGCCAAAAAACTGTATAAAATGAGTTTGCAAAGAAGGAACTGCCCAAAACTGGGAGGAAAGAAAAGGAGACACAGAAACAAATTTTATAACCTCCTACCTGAGGAGATGCCATTCAAGAATTCGGCATCTTGGTCGAATAATTTCTCTTTGTGATTAATTAAAGGCAGCAATGGTAGCTTATAACAGAACAGCCCCAAGATTCAAATTGTGCACCTAAATCTCCTTAATGTCACCAAGAATTTCAAAGTCTTCTCTAAAAAAAATAAGAAAAATAAATAAATATATAACAATGTAGTTGGCTCTACAAAATTCCTGAAGTCTGTTTGCTCGCTGCGCTCCATGGCAGTCAGAACAGCTACTCTCCATCTCTATTTATACTCCATTTCAAGTTGAGGTTCTTACTATGTGCAGTGCGTTCACCATGCCAGAAAAAAATCACTTAGCTTGGAAAAAGCCAGAAAGAGAATGATGAAACTGGAAGGAAAAGAGGGAAGGGTCAATATTTTGCTAAAAAACAGTAAGGATGACATTTGTGTTCAGACGTAGTGCCTGTAAGTCTCCTATCCACCCAAGTACTTAAGCGCCTGCTTAACTTTTAAGCTGGAGCAGCCCTGCAGGTTGCAGTGTATTTCAAGGTGCTCCAAGGCATGGTTAGATCAGTGCCAAGTGGTACTGGTCGAGTCACTAACATTTATTGACTGCACATATGGCAGAAGAGATTTAAAGCTGCACAGTAAGTGGCTTTCAAAACCATCAGACCTGCAAAGAAAAATCAATACAATTTGCTTCTAACCACCCAGTCTTCAAGTTAGCTTTTTTATTCCCCACCCACCTGCTTGCTCCCCCATCCCGCCTGATCCAAGATGCCCCTGATGCTCATGTATGGGCACCGAGGGAAAACCCAGAGCAGAGGGATGTGACGGGAATCAGAGGACAGTGTCACATACCGCTCACTCTAGCACGCTGTAAAAAGTCACCTCCTGCAACACAGAAATTCTCACAGAATTAAATCCCTTATAATCCCATTTAGCAGAAACAAGGTAGAGCAGCATGCTGGTGCTTAAGACATTTTAGTCTTAAAGAAAGTACCTTTTGTTTAAAAAAAAAAAAAAAAAAAAAGCCTTCTCTTGAAAAGAACCTGAATGGAAGATGTTTTAAACAGGACTTAAACTTCTCTGTGAAGGTACTTTTTGTCTGCTGTGTTTTTCTTAAGGAAGTTACAAGAAAGAGAATAAACCATCGAATATTTTCCCTCTTTCCAAATATGATTATTTTTATAGTGGTTGACATATGTGCTACATATCTCATATGCACAAATGTACTGAGCTAATATTAAAACAACAACTGACTGCAGTGAGACTTAGAAGTGTTTTCTACAAGAATATACAAATCCAAGCAAAATAAAAACGTATGCTGCTTCCTAAATTAAGAGCTGCTAATTGTGTTTACAACTTCTTTCCCACTGGGAAATGCTATCTGTGGTCCAGCAGAACACCTTCCCCTCTCCCTCACAGCAAATGACCTACCAACTAAGTACCAGCTTTATGCTCAGGTTGGTCAACTAGGTTTTTGCTTAACCCACAGGCATTTTTCATATTTCAAAGTTTCTATTAACTCCCTACTGATGTACCCTAAAAGAAGTTTTTAAGGGCTTGGAAGCACATAAATAAAATAGTCTTTGCTGGACCAGCACAGACGAATTGAAAGTCTTTCACCTGCAGTGGTGGTGATAAAAATTTTAGATGCAGCTGCACACACAGCCCCTCCATAGACTTAAGATAGCCGTGATTTCCAGCCATTCAGCAATCTCCCTGCCACTGAGCTGCCTTGGTTACAACGAGACAAGCATCAGGACAGGACCTGTGGTTTGGGTTGGGTGTTTTGGGACTTGGTTTTCTTTTTTTTTTTCCTTTTTTTTTTTTTTTTGGCTGTAGCAAAGCCCTCTTTAGCTGCAAGGCTGAAAGAAGCTGCTAGCCTGTACAGTGATGATAAGAAACCTGGAAGAGGAGAGGGAGATGGCAAGAAGAAAATCTGGGAGGAGGGAGCGTGACTTGATGTGAAACCCTGAAGCAGAAAAATAAAGGTTTGCTTCAAAGCTAATGCTGTGTACTAACCCTTCTGCCCCTGTTTGCTCTGTAAGTCGCGCGCCCGACTACAGACAGGCTGTGCCTGCAAGGTGGGAGCTCTCTGAAGAGTGACCAGAGAGTCTGCTGCTTTACTGACCAAGTTCAAGCCACTAAAAAATGGATGAGTGCAAAACTGACCCATTCTCTCTGGTGTCACATCAAACTCAGTCAGAACCAGTTATTTGTCCCTTTCTAGCTCCCTTCCACTAACTCTGCACAATAAAAGTTGATAAAACCAGACAAAAAAGTAAACACATCTGTATTATTATTATTATTATTATTATTATTATTATTGTTTTATTTTTATTTTTCCTTCTTTACTCCCAAAATGTTTTCCACATCTAAATGAAACTCTACTGCAAGAAAGTGCCTAACAGCAGATTCTGTTTAAAGACTTACTACAGGTCATGGCTCTCATGAAATATCCAGCAATTAACTCTTTCCATAAAGTTCATTTGGCAAAAGAACCTTCAATCCTGCTGTCTCCTAATACAGCTTTCTGCTTCAGCCCCCGCATCACATGTTAAGCTGACAGCATTTTAGGTACTGTCTGGTCTACAGAGCCATGATAAATTAAGCACTGCACAGTTGCATGAATGAAATGAATATATGGATCCATTTAAAGTACACTGACGTTAACGTAAGGAGACTCCTGCAGACAATCCCAAATTTTCTAATCCCTTACACTTTCCACCCATGCAATAGGATTAAAATCCCCAGTTCCAAGGCCACTCATCTAGCACAGTATCCTCACCACAGCCCCACTGAGTCTTGCACCATTGCTCTTCACTCAGCTGAGGGTCCCAGTGGGTCAACTTTGTTCTGTTCGTGCTCAGTAATCCTAAACAAACCTTTACTTTGTTGGTACTAGTCTGTTTTATTCAGCCTTTTCTCAAGATCGCTCTTTTGATGCATTTAAAGTAATTTTCTCTACCTTCCAGAGCCCCATCGCATCTGAACCTCCCTGGGCAAACACAAGCTCAGGTTCAGCAGCCCTGTGGTGGGTGAAACACTGGGCAACGCTCACCATCATCATCACTACCAACAGCAATGATGAACAGAGGTAGAAAGGCTACCAGAGGCATTGTGTGTCTTCCTCATGCAGGAAAACGTTTTCCCTCATGAAAGAGATGTCAATTTATTCAGAAACATATAGATTTCATAAAGGGAAAAGGAAGGGATGGCAATCTCAAAAATCAAACAGATACTTTCCATATCCCATATTAGAGACATGAGGCCATTTCCACTTCAGTTCTGCTCAGGTGGGATTTCTGATACATTTCACATGCAACATCTCAGTGAAAGCAGGACTTAGAAAAAGACAAGAAAGAACACACCATATCCTCAGCAGCTTAAGATCAACTCTGCTAACATGCACTAAATATTCTCAGCAATCCTGCCCTGTAGCCTCTCATGCAGAGGCAAACCCTTCTCTACCATTTCGCAGACAGATATTCAGAGCCCCAGAGAAACGCAGCACAGACCTTTTACTCCTGCTCCCCTACAATATACAGCAGGTCTGAACGTACACAGCAGAAACACTGTCTGTTTGTCGTTACAACTTGTGCATATATTTACAGAAGACTAAATAACTTAAGACTATTATCAGGGGATAAATCAATTGGCAGCAGACACTTTGGAAATCAACACAACAGTTAGTTATGCTGGAGCAAAAAATAGAGAAAGAGAAAGGGGGTTTTTGCACTGTGACTCTGCCTCATTGTTTTAAGTCCATTTTCCTGAAGTCACATGGTTGCCCACATCTGCCATCAACTGCTTTCATTTCAATTTTGTTTCGATTCTGTGATTTTAATTCCTCCTTTCCACTGATGGTCAAAACTACGGGCAGAAGCAATGCCACTGCTAAAACTATCCCCCCCAAAAACCTCACGTGATTAACTCTGATGACTGCATTTTCACAGGGATCTCACATTTATTTAACACCACTCAGGCAGATAGCGAATGCCAAGGTGATTTACAAATAGTGCTAATAGATGCTAATATACCTGGTCAGGAACCACCAGATACAGACCATACAGAGAGACACAGCACATAAACATACAGACAGCAAAGATGTCAAAGCGATGTGTCTTGAAAACACTTCCCTCATTGATCTGATGGCTGTTACTGGCTTTATGCAGCACCACACCTATAACCCCCAAAGAAGTATAAGTGACACCAAACCCAAGAAAGACTCATATTGCTTGTACTTAGATGAAAGACTAAAGAAAACCATTTTTTTGGACCCTAGCTCAGAGTGGTTGATATCAAATCTAATAATGTAATTTAACTGGATCCAACTTCTTCCTAGTGTGAAATCACACACATTTCAGTCAAAAAGGTTAATGATGTGGTGACTACTGTAAAGAAAGGCCCTTTCACACGCTTGATTCCAACCCTGTATGTAGAAAACAAACCCCACAAAATCTAACTAAATATAAACATACAGCCCTGTGGGCTATTCTGGCGAATTTGGTAAGAAAACACCTCTGTTTGTTATACCCACAAACAAATCCTATCATGGGCAGGGAGGGGGGAGAAGTGGGGTACCTTATGATCAGTCTTGCACTTGTAGTTAATCACACAGAATGCGTGAGCAGATGGGATTTTGGAAATGCAGAGTACTTAACTGGCGAGCAAACACTTCCTCTTGAGCAAGGCATATATTTAACTCAACTGCCAAATGTCACCTGGGCTGCTGGAAGCTGGGGAAGTTTTTGAGTTCTTCACTCAGATGGAGAAAGTGGCCAGACCTGTCCAGGAAGACCAGCCAAGCTGCCGAGGCCCTTCCTTCTCATCCTCTCAATGTTTTCTTACTAAAAGCACAGTTGCAAGAACTTTTCATTGCCAGTCCTCCTCTTTTAATCTCATGATGAAAAGCCAAGCATGGAAGACTTGGAAGATTTTTTAACTTTAAAAAACCTATATAGAACTTTGATTTTTTAATAGACTTCCTACACCATCTCCTTCTCCAGTCATTCTTTGATACTGTCTTGCACTCCATCCAGCAACTTGCTCTCAGTGCTCTCTAAGCAAAGATCTATTTAAAGACCATTCTCATGAGGAAAGCATGTTCAACTCCATTTTGCATACAGGAAGGACAGGGGAGAGGGAGTTTGAGTGATTTGCTCCAAAAATGAAAATGGGAAGTTTGTGGCAGAGCTGGAAATAGATCCCACATCACAGCTCTCCATCACGTGCATGACCCCACACCACCTCCAACCTACCTCCTATGGTGGGTGATGCTCTGCACTGCTGCCAAGGCCACCCTGTTGACCCGTGGGGCTTCAGGCAGGAGCAAGAGTTGTGACAGCAGGCAGATCTGGGGACAGGCAGCACACCAGCAGCATGCCAGCAGCAAGACTGACCCTCAGCAGCCGCAGGACCAGTGATGACAAACGAGCTGGGTCTCAGGTCTCCATCCTGCAGAGGAGGTGGCACTGCAGCCGTCCTGGGCACGGCAGGCTGTTCCCACTCTAGCATGACATCCCCACTATTTGCTATTCTGGGATATGGTCCTGTTTCTGAAGCTGGGAGAAAAATAGCCTCAAGTACAGCAGTCCCATTCAGCACTGCTCCCTCTCTCCTCCTCGCTCAGGTCACAAACGTAACAGGTCAGGTCACACAAAAAGCTAATATTAGCAGATAACAGGGCCATTTTTAAACTTCTAAATTAAACTAAATTTGCTAGGACAGGCAGGTCATTCACCAAGTTATCCCTTGGTTTACTCCTTATTTTAACTACTGAAATGACCCACAGCAGCATGGTCCCAGTATGAAGCCCAGTCAGCACAAAAAAGTGGGATGCTGGCAGTGTGGAATCAGGAACATGATGCATCTTTTCACGCACCTTCTCACTCTCCATCCCAACCTACATCTTCTTCTCACCGTTTAAAGCTGCTTCAGCCAGTGGGTTGGCCATGCCCACAACACCTACAGCCTCCTGGGCACAATTCCCCACACTCCACATCTACCCCACAGTGTAGTATCTGTACCCCTGGGGCCACAGAGACCCATGCTGGTGCAACAGGGCCGTTATTCAGGACGAGGGTGGGGGGTGGGGGTGTCACTCCCTAAAAATATTTTTCTGGATAAATATTCCTGGATGACTGCAAAAATAAAAGGGAAGCAGCCAATAGTCTGCTGAAGGTATATTTGCTTGTAGACTTTGATAATAATGGGTGTAAGAAAAATTACACCATCTTATGCTTCTAAGTGACTTGGTACTGGTCAACACAAAGAAGAGAGAATTAAACCCTTGAGCACAAGGCTAAGGCATAAGCAAATGCTCCTAAAAAGCATTTCAAGGGACAGAAATAAAACTTCTCTAATTTAGATCCCCTAAAATTAGGTGCATAGGAGTTCCTACAGCCTGACTCTTGGTTTTAGTTTCAACTACAACTTAACTTCCCCAGAACAGCTCAAGGATGACATAGCTTTTTTCTTTTTTTTTAAGTAAGATTAATCATCTTCATATAAAATACTAACAGAGGTCACAGGGCAGAAAGAACTGAACTTGAATTAAGTATAGTCAGTTTTCCTTCTTCCAAGACTTCATAGCTGTTATGAAAAATACACTTTAAATGAGAAACAGACTCACTGCTGGGAAGCTGAGGAGAAGGTGGATGGTATGGGGACTAGGTTATTTCAAACCTTCAGGGGAAACCCTCAGCAGAAAGCCAAGAGCGAAGAACTGTGGCTTCTCAGTGGTGGGCTTCTGGCTGAGCTATGGTCCTCAGAGCCAACTCCCAGCAGAGAAAGGGATGGGGGCTGTGGGGTGGGATATTGTGACCACTCACCTGACATCAGGGCCAAGAAAGAGCCCCAAGTATTTTGGCAGTGATTTCCCCCCCACCCTCCAAGATCCTGCCGCATGGGTATACGTATATCAGAGGAGCTAGGGGACTCACAGCTGTCCTTGACAGCAGAGCAGCAGAAAGAAGAGCCTCACCCTTTTTTTCTCCCTTCTCCTTAACAGCTTGCTGCCTCACAAAGCCCTTAGTCACACTTGATTTTTCCAGTTCCTTTTGCACAAAATACAGCATAATAACAAAATAAAACAGGGATCCGGAGAACAATGAGTTCAACAGATTAATGGACAGGCACAGCCATCTTCAGCTTTTATAGCCATCAGCCCTGAAGAGCACTCCCTTCCCTGCAGCCTTTGAAATGAGCCTCAGCAGTCCTTGGACCTTTCAGGCAGCTGACAAACACGCACCTTCCTTTCTCAACTAAATCCTGAAGATTCATCTTCTGGACATGTGCACGTCAATCTTATCATTATTATTAAAGTTTTATTGGCACAACAATGCAAACTCTGAGCACAATGCATTAACCTTGTAAAAATAACTGAGAGAGGCCAGGTAATGGAAAGAGCAGGGGAAAGCTTTTTCATCTCTCTCCCTGAAGGCAGAGGGGGGGAGAATCACACAGCTCTCTGTGCTGAGTCATCACAAAAAGGATTTCCAATCTCTCCCCTCATCCCTCGAAAACCACCAACAACTTCACGAAGACACCTTGAAAAGTACTGTCCTCCAATCCAACTCATTGACTGAAATTCCTTCCCCCAAAAGATACCACAATTCTGTTCTACTATGGCAAATTCAAAAGAGGAAGGGAGGGGGGAAAATATGACAATGTCCAGGAAAGTAGGAAAGGTTACACTCCACAGACAAGGACTCCCATTTTCACCATAGCAACAAGCCTATTTAGAATATGGCCTACCTGCATCAAAGAGCAGCTACAAGAAGCTAAATGCAAGTCTAGTGGTACATTCAAGCACTAAGATGAAGAAGCAGCTCACATAAGCATGTCAATGAAACGCTTCCAATTACATTACATGCACAATTATTAGCGTTTACTCTGAACCTCCTTTCTTGATGTGTTTTTCTTTTTTTACCCAGGTAAGAGTAGCACGGATGGGGTGGCATTATGGAAGCTCCAGTTGCAGGGGAGGATCAAAAGGAGGCAATCCCAGTGACTTGGCTTTTAAAAGGGGAGACTTCACTGGGAAGGATTACAGGAGGAGGTTACTAACCATGACAGAAATGGGAAGTTACTCACTGATGGTTAGTTGGCTTTTAAATAGAGTGAAAAATACACAATGATAACCACTGCTGTAGTCCTCAATTTGCCAACAGAGAGTAGATAGTCTTCACACCTCAAACACCTGATAAATCTCCCCATACTCGAGAGAGAAAACTAACCAGCCACTGGAAACTATTATCAGACTAATAATCATATTCCCAAGAGTAATGCTTGGGTGGGAAAATATACCTGCATTAATCTCCAAAAGGAGTACAAAATACTCCAAGGACAGCCATAGCTCACACAGGACTCAGCCTGATCACTGCTCAAGTCTAACATCTAGTGATACAACAAACTGTCCAGACTGATCTCTCTGGATGATTAATATCATTTAAAAAAAAAATTTACCCTAGGCCACTCTAAGAATCCATGTTCAGTTCCCAAGCACCTATCTGCTGCCACTTCTTTTTAAGTCCCTAAATAGAAAAGCAGCTGCCTAAAGAACACCTGGCTTTTAAAAGAAGTGGAGGGAAGATCTTAAAACTCTTCCACCTGCAAGAGGAGTGGCAGTCATTTCACTCGTTCAGGTAGGAGACTGAGGAGAACTGCTTGATGATTGGGAAGTGGACTAGAACAAAAACACTCAGACAGCCAAATGGTACATAAAAGGAACTTAAGTCATTTATTTCTGATACTTAAAACATATATGGAAGCTTTTCTTAAGCAAGAACACAAACAGGATCGTACCAGAGATTTGTCACACAGACCAGAAACAGACAAGGCCATCTCAAACACTCCCATTGCAAAGTTGCCCACCAAAACTGCCACCACTTCAGGAAACTCAAAAGACCAACTTACATCAACTGAAAATACAGTCACGTATTTCTAACTCATAGTTACATGAAAAATAATGCAGCTAAAAACAATATGAGGGAGCTGAATTTTCGAGTGTGTTAAGGAACCTACCACCTTGAATTTGACCTCTTTTATCTATTTTTTCTAAATCTGAAGAAGGGAAGAAGTAGAAATGAACAAGAAATGGGCTACTCAATCACAAAAAAGTTCAAGATAATCCTTGCTTGAAAGCTAATGCATCAATTATAAAACAAACACTTTACTGTGCAAACTTCACTGCTGCTGAAAACATTTACAAGACACCCAATCTTCCAAAGGGTTGTTTCATAATGCCTCACTTCCATCAGCTTTCTCATGGCTGTCAGTGGAAGGTACTGGGGGACTGGTGGCAAGAGCGAATTGATGTGCTGTAATGAGGTTTCTCCATCTGTTACCACTCAGTACCAGGCTGGCCAACAGAGCCACTCCTCCTCCTCAAAGGTCCAGCAAAAACCTGAACAGGATTCAGAGAGCAAGCTACATGCCACTAAATGAACAACTTCACATTCAGTCCATGTAAGGACAGAAACACAAAAGTGAGGTGATGAGCACTTCAACCTCTGGTTGAAGCCTTGTCTCATATTTTTCTGATTTTTTTTTTATGCTATGGTCCTACCTTTACTGCATGTAGAAATGAGCCCTCAAAAATCAGTTCTGGAATTAATTAAACCGAACTCGTACAAACTCTTGTGCAATTGCTAAAATAAGGTCACATTTCATGATGTTTATCACACGTCTGCAGTACCAGATCATCCAGCATCTCTCCAGTTAGGGTGTGGGCACTCAATTATGTTCCTGTCAAATTAACAAGAGACCATGGTATGGAGTTTATGTCCATGGCAGAAGGCCAGATGATACCCGATCTGGCATGAGGTCTGCCGAGACACTTAGGCTCCAAAAGATTTTAAAAACCAGAAACTGGTAGAGAGGTTTTACACTAGTTCAGTACTTTGCTTCCTGAGGGTGCAGCAACCTGACTCCCTAAAATCTGATTAACTAGTCTATCCAGTCAAAAACTCGGTTTAGCACTAGCTATACTATCATTTCCAGCTCTACAGACATTAAGACAACAATATAGACCACTGATTTAAGAAAGTGTACAAGGAGTTGCACTCAGTTGAATATGCTGATTTCTAAATCGCACCCTTATGTAAACACAGGCTACTTTGTGTCGAGATCCTGTTTGAATGCTGTTGTTCCTATTGTGCAGATGGGGAAACTGAGACAAACAGCAATTAAAGGAGATGCCTGAGGTCATGTCTTAGGTCTAGCAATCAGCAGAGGAATCTGGATTCCCAACTCCTACTTGTATTTTTTAACCACCAAACCACGATCCTTCCCAGTTCAAGTACAGTTTCAAGTTCAAGGATTCACAAAAAAAAAAAAAAATTAGCAGACTTGGTTAGACATACGTAAGCTGCAGTGTTTCAGAAAACACAAGTAACCTTCTTAAAAAAAAATCTAACTGTATTTAAAAAAAAAAAATATCACTGCAATATAGTCTTAGCTGCAGCCTGAACATTTTTCCACCAGAGAAGCTAAGTAAATACAAAAACAGTGACATCTAAGTACACAGGCCGATTACAGCTTTACTTTCAAAAGAGCTTTGATTGATCTTTTTTGATAGACCTGAAATAAATTAAACTAGATTGACTCACTTGAGAACGGACTGTAATCCTTTAGTCAGATCCCGGAGAACTCAAACCAAACCAGCTGTTAATTTAGGCTTTATAAGATAAAGCATGAGAAATCCAACCTGATGTACCCCAGAGCAATGGCTTACATCATCTCTGCAAGCAATCAACTTGCTGCTTCTTTTAGGAACTAATCAGTGCTCTCTCTACCATGTGGGTGCCAAACTTGTTTTCCGCTCCTCCAGCAGCTCCTCCAGCAGACTCTACAGCCAAAGTAGGAGGGAGGAAGAAAGAGCAAGGGACAAGAGGTGTAATTTAAAAGATTCATCTGCTGACTTCATGAAACACATTGCACAGATTGTCCCAGCATTGGAGGGGAGGGGGGAGGAAAAAAAAAACACATGAACCCACTTACAATAATCATTTCAATTCAAACAATTGCTGGATCTTAGTTGGGAATAAACTGCCCAAATCAACATTCACAACTTAGAAGGGGAAGGAGGAGGAGCACCCACACATTTGAGGAACCACAGACAAGGAGAGGGTCAGTTACAGCCTTACATGAAACAACAAAGTAGG
This sequence comes from Lepidothrix coronata, assembly GCF_001604755.1. Lineage (NCBI taxonomy): Eukaryota > Metazoa > Chordata > Aves > Passeriformes > Pipridae > Lepidothrix > Lepidothrix coronata. Next base: position 1,294,620 of record NW_016690188.1, read on the forward strand.
CAAAATAAAAGGGGGGAGGGGGGAGTCTGCTCTCCCAATCCAATAATAAAAACATGTCTATCAATGTATCTCATCCTCATATCTGAGTCTGCAAAAATCATTGCTTCCTGAAATGCTCTGTTTGCTGAACCTAAGGGGATCACACTGGAAATCCAATTCAGGGAATTGTGGTGCTTTCAAACTGGTTTTGTCCACCAGAGAAAAGAGAGCAATGAGGTTTCTCAGATGAAGTCAACAAAGTTGATCCTCACAATAACATCAGTGTAATATATATGTAAGTTATAAAAAGGGACATGTGACAGGCAGGAACACCACTCTGAAATCACTCACAGAAGGAGTTTAACACAATTCAAATGGAAAAAAAAAAGACTACTTTGGTCATAAATCTTATCTAAAGAGAAAATAAAGAAGCAAGTCTTTGACAAAGTCTGAATTACACCAGTCACTCAGTAAACCCTTCACAGTAACACCTCCAACAAGGTGACTTACTCCCACAAGACGATGGAGCATCCCAGCCAGGTACTTCTGGGAGGGAGTACAATATAATCTGTGTTAAATACGTGAAAGCTCTTCTCCCAGAGAAAGCCACAGCTCTGCAGAAGATGAAGCTGAAGATTACTCCAGGTGCCCGTGGTGGCATTTGCAGTCTCTGTGACAAGAGGACCACTCCTGAGGCAGCTTTGTAGAGCGTTGGGAGGGGAGGAAAGGAGAGGAAAGAAAGAGGAAAAGCATTGCAAGTGTCATGGGGATTGAGCAAATCAGAACAGCTAAAATACCAGTCCGGGAGAAAATGTCCCATTAATGGGTAGTTCCTGTATATTTTATTTTACTAGAGTAAGTTAAATTCTTTTTAGAGGACTCCAAGCAGGAGTTTATTGATTAAGATCATAGCTCTTCCAACTACAGGAAAGGAACACGGCAGGGTCTTCTTAAGAGCTGTAATGCTGGTTTGTATTTCTATCCCTCAAGGTAACAATGCTGTGACAAAACATCAAGCTGATGCTACCTTTTATCAAATACAATACCCTCATACATTTTTCTTGGTTGACGGTGTAACTCAATACAGCAAAACACCCTTCTAGTGCTTACTAGAAACACCCTTCTAGTGCCCAGCAGCCCTGTTCAGAATCAATGAGAAACTGAGTCACAACACGGCTCTGGTCTGCAGCACTCCAAGGAAATTGTGGGCAAAGGAGAAGAGACTCTAAATGCCTTAAGATACTTTTGGAGACTATCCAGGAATAACAGAAGTGGCCTCGGATACAAGCTTGCACTATGCAGTTTTATGCAGGCAAACAAGTAGACACAAGTAAACAGCATTGCCTCACACATGTCCCAGAGGCGCTGCATACTTCAGACATGCAAGTACTCAGTCAACTTCTCAGCACTAACACACTCCAGCTGTGTGGCAGCTTCAGGCTTTCCCAGCCCCCTGCCCTGACCCTCACCAGCTGAAGAAACCAACACTACCAGACAGGGCACAGACACGTACTATGTGGCCATCGAGTAGGTGGTCCCACCTCTGACCACTATAAATCTCTATGTGATAAATGGACGCAAGAGCTCAAATTCAGCTCACAGTCTTTAACATCTAGGTCTGTCCACATCAGCTCCTTGCAAGAATTAAATCAACTCAATCTCTTTACGTCTCACTTTCCCCACCTGTAAAATACAACCAGCACCACCTCAGGCTGTCCCCATGGGGAGGTTGGCAAGGTCTTGGGACTTCAACCACATGAACATGCCAAGATGCCTGGCTCTTACCACTCAGGTTTTCTTACTTTAATCAAGCTCCAAGTATTATCAAGCTTCAACACTCAATATTAAAATCTTAGCTCAATTTTACATATATTAAACAGCCAGCAAATGTCAAGTATGAAAAGGGGAAGAAGGACTACTGAGGCACAATACATAACTTGACTCCATTTGCCGTTTAGTGAAATTTCCTGCATCACTGAAGTAAGATCCACCAAACATTCAGAGGGGAAATAATGAATAACTAGTAGAGTGGAGAAGAGAGATATCTCCACATACCTCCTTCTCTGTTCCTTCCTTCATCTATCTACAAACTATTCCTTCTGACCATTTCTGATGTGGACATACATGTACCGCAGAGCAAAACCAACAGCTTCCAATACAGCTGCAGGACTACACAGTGCCTCCTCTCCATACCCATTCCTAGCATGTGGAAGAACATGTAACAAAGCCCAAACCTTGGGATAGGTTCATAAAGTCCAAACCCTGGGACAGGTGCATAAAGTCCTTAGGCCTTGATTTATCACAGTCTTCCATCCTCAGTTACGAAGGGTACAACTCTCTGTAGTTCCACCCCAGAACTAGTCTGAGCCTTTTGAATTCCAGGCTTATTTCTGTGGGAAATTTCACAAAAAAATAAAAGGAAAAAGAAAAAAAAAAAAAAACAACCAAAACCAGAAAGTTCAATTCACAATCTCCTTAGGGAGTAAAGGCACGTTCACCCAGAGTTATTTTACATTATTTCTATAGAATCTGATCTTCTATCCAGAGACATGTATTCTAAACAGAACCTTGCTTACCGCTCAGGGAAACAACTTGAAAGACATAGAGAAAAAAAAAAAAAAGGAAAGAAAAAAAATTGACTTTTTTTTCCTCTAATCCCAGAGCAACACAAATTTAAAGAATTACTCCATAAAATATTATTCACATTTGGTTTAATTAACCTAAGTAACAAGACTGCTACTGTTGCCTTCATAGGAAGCATATTTGTTCATAAAGTGAGAGTTTGGAAGGCAGGGTTTATAACTACGTGTAAGTCTGCAATCCAGAGTGGCTAAGAACATGGTATTAGTTATAGATCACAAAATCATACTGAATCCTTCATGCAGTACCATCCAGCATTTGAGACATTGCTGCATTATACAGATTGGCACAGGCAGTTTGTTGTGCAAGACAGGTTGCAAAAAAGTTTGATGCAAACTTTATACTCTTTTATTTGTCTAACAGCAGTGCCCAAAGGCACCACCAGAGAACAGAGTCCTTTTGTGCTAAGTCCTGTACAAACAAGAGAGTGAGAAAGACTGACCCTGCCCAAAAAACAGATGGGAATGAACGAGGGAGGCACGGAAAAGGGAAACTGCTCAAATGAGAGACCTGTGAAATGCAACATCGATGCTAAGGAACATATTGCCTCTGAGTGGGCAACTGAGAACTAGTATCAAAGAAAACCAGTTTCCTGGATCTCCCCAAAGACTGATCCTGATCCCAGCTAAAACAAACCTCCCTGAGCAAGCATCCCAGGAACTTCCTACAACATAATCAAGTACTTCCACACACCAAACCTCTAGCCTTCCCTAGCCCAGTGACTACGAAAGAGCAAGAGAAACAAATGAGCTGACTTTGTTCTTCTGGAAAGTTGGGTCCCTCCCCTCATCAGGGGAATTAAACTCCTGTTTCTAGCACTGGAGGATAAAGCATCAGGTTTCAGAAATTATGGTACTTTTAGCTACAGGAAGACCTGCCAGCAGCTGAGGCATAAAAATCACTTGTCTCAGACTTGTGGTCAGAGTTAACATTTGGGGGTATTTCCACAGACAAACAGATAAGGAGGGAATGCTTCCCTGGCAGATTTATTAATCTGTAAATGCTGGTTCAAGACACTGAGCCACTTGGAGCAGTGGAGTCCCAGGGAGACGGATTAGTGGCAGAAATGTAGATGAAGTAGCCGTGGGTGCATAATGCTAATTAAATATAGTCTGCAATTTATAAAACGGGTTTGTATATACAGAGCTACATTTCTCAACACTAATCACAAAAGATCACATAAAAATCACCTTCTACAGCACGTGGGGGCTTATACACTTGTTAATTGGACTGAACCAACTAGAAGAGTTTATTGTGCCTATAAACCATACCCCCACTCTCATGAAAGTGATGCTACACCACCAGACTATGGTCCTGATGCCCAGAGTGCTGCAAGCTGTAAAATGAAATCTCCAAGCAGGAAAGGATTCCTTGCAATGAAAAGAGATGGGCATGCAGAAAAACAGTATAAAACAGGCAACAAATTTCCTCTTCCTGCTGTCACTGATTTCATGCCTATCAATAAGATGAATCATTCTGTTGCTCATTTGCTGTGTAGTCTTTTTCTTCTCAACCCCCGGAAAGCATAGCCTCCACCACCCCAACCCGTGGCCCCAACTATGCATGGGCCACCTTGATCTCTTTGGCATATTTTCAAGAGATCACATGTGTTCTCTGGAATCATCCATGCTTTGCAGGACGCAATTCAGTTGTGCTCTAGATACAGAAGGTCTCCTCTATTTCCCAGGAAGATGTCAATTAGAAGATAAAGCCTTCTAGAAGGTATTTATAGTCACGTTATGGTTGAACCAGAAAGCGCCATTAATTAGTTCTTTATTAAACATCACCAATTAATTCATAGTTTTTTATCAAATTGATAATATCGAGGTGAAAATGGAGATGTACAGTGAAACAGTGTCCTACAAAAGTTAGTCTACCACGAGGAAAGATCCAGCATGGTGTATGAGGGGTTGGAAGGCAGTAGTGACTGAAGTACTTTCATCATTACTGACTTTCCTAAGGTTACTGATGGGAGTAAACAGAATTTATGTTTCTCAATTTTATCATATGGCTGACAATACGTGATGTTGCTTAAACAGCATAAGACCTTGGGAGCATGATGCTAGAAAAAAACATTAGCTTTCACCTTCAAGAGGTTCCCACTATTCTCAAACATATGAAAACACAAGAGTTTTCATGCTTGGTAAATTTAAAAAGCACAAATTCTTCACTTTCCAAACATTCCTAAAATCAACCTTCAGGTGGGATATTCAAGGGTCATGATTATTTTTTCTTCTTCAGTATGCATTTTGTACAGGCAATATGAAATAAAAGCACTACTGAAAATAGCACTCAAAGAGTCACTTGTAGTAGAAATTAAATACTTTAATTCCTTTAGTTGTGATTTTTAAAGAATTTAATTATTTCCTGAATCAGTAAGATACTAGACACATACAGGATTCTGAAAGAAATAGCTTTTCAACCAGTTTTAGATTCCTTGAGAGTCTTAAAGTCATACCTGTCCTTAGGTAGCTTTCCTCGAAGTGAGATGTTCTGTCTGCACCCAGTTTATCTCATGGTCAAGGGGGGAAATTCTACTCTACAGTAATTCTCAAGCACTTTTTCGTCTTATCTAGCTTAACGATCTAGCTAGAAATGGGACTTGCAAACAGCCAAATTAAGAACTCTAGAAGCCAGGCTGAGCATTGCTGATAAAAACCACAAAACCAAGAACTCAATTGCAAAGTAGGCGAAAGAGCACAAACTCAAAGATAAAAAGCCACTCTCGCTGTAAATAAGAATGATAACAGAACCACTAAAGCAGAAATCAAAACCCTATGTACTTTGCCTGTGGTTTTTGACAGAAAACCAATTCATTTGGTTCCCCTCAATTCGCACATCAGTGCAACCAATATTTTGCATACTGATTGGGAAAAAAAAGGAAAACAAACAAACAAAAAACCCCAACCCCTAACGTAATACAGACTCCCATCACTGCCTAACTGCAGAACAGTACACAAAAGTATAAGTCAATACTGATCTTTTGTAAATACTTTCAAACATAATATATGCAAAAAATTGCCTTATAATATTCATGCTAGCTAGCTTGAACTTTTCCCCAAAAATGAAGAGTTGGGTTTCCAACAAGGTTACCCAGCAGTACTGCCCAGCCTGTATGCTTAGAACATGTTTTTCTTTGACACTTTACCATATATGACTTACCAGAAAAGTCAGAAGATGGGAAAACACTAAATATGAGCAGCAAACGAAAGCTGATGCTTTTGCTACAAGGATTCGCTATTCTATTTCCCTGGCATGTTGTGATATTTAGGAAGTTTTGTTTCTTTTGCATTCGTTTGTTTCTTGTTAGAATAAGAAAGAAAAACCAACAACGAATAATCACAGCACCTCTATAAAACTTGAATTGTTATAGTTCATCACAATTAAAAATAAACATATTGTTATAAAAACAGGAGTTTAACATATAAAAATTACGAGACCTGCAATTTGCTCTGAAATAGCTCTTAGAAATGACAGACTGTTCTAAGCCCCAGACAAATCTCAAGGACAAGTATTTTGTGTGAGCACAGTTTCCTAAAGGATTGCAAGCACAAGAAACTGAGTCCTTGGTTGTATATACGGCCCAAGTCTTATGAATTCATTTTCTTGTAATTTTGGGTTGGACCTTAGAGCACTGCAGCAGGAGTAAAGTCTGGCTGCACGGGTGGGGAAAAAAATACATAATTCTTTAGTAAAGCTACCCTACTGACTTGGAGTGGGATTTTCCATGAGATTGCCACAATCCCTACAACTTTTGCTCAGACTTTAGAGGAAAGAAAAAAAAAGAAATGTGCATATGGTCAGGGACAAACAAAGCCTTAAATGTGTCATGAATCTGGCTTCTCATGGCTACCCTGTTCCAAAAGCTTCTGAGAACATGAAACCACAATGCCATAATGAAAATTCTTTCGTACACATAATTATTGAATACAATCAGCATCTGGTAGGAAAGAAAAGCAAGAGAAGTCCAAATACACAGCTCTCATCCTGACAAAACTGTCAGATGGCATAATCAATCAGCAGCTTATGTTTTCACACATGATTTTGTTCGGAAGTCAAAAGGAAAAGAGACCTTCAGGCAAAGGGAGTATTTAAAAAAAAAGAAAAAAAAAACAAAAACAAAACAAACAAATAAAAAAAACACCCACACCACAGTTCTTTCATTTTATTCAGGTCTTATTTAATTACTTTAACCCCACTTCTCCAAAGTCTTTTCAAGACAGCACATTTTCCAAAATACAAAGAATATGACCTTCTGCCTCAGGCTAAGTATTAGGTAAGCAGCACTAGTTCTATTTCATAGACAGGCAAACTGAGGTAGAGACAACCAGGCTAAAGGACAAACAGAACTGTCTGTAACATTCAAGAGCCATCCCAATCCCTTGCATTCAACAACTTCTGCATCCTTTCTCCCATTTTAAAATACACCACATCCAAGATCTTTATCAGCTGAATGATGTTTCTCAAGGAACAGTCACAGGATGAAGTACTACATCCCTATAATACACACATTCCATATGACCTATGCTCTCCAAACTAAGAGTGACTCCTAAGTCAGCATCCAGGATCCAGCAGACAGTTGTCTCATTAAACAAACAGCGACCTTTCAATTAAGCATGAACCCAATGTTCCTGTACAACGTGCACACATCTCAAGACACCAAAAGGCCCTCAATTCCTCTTGTTTGCACTTCAAGGTTTTGTTTTTGTTTTTCTAAACTAATAAAAACAATTTTATAATTAAAAAAAAGGAGTATTAAGCAATTCCAAAGCATAACACTGGTAGGCCAGGTTTTTTTGACTTAAAAAAGAATGACCCACAAGGGGAAAAAAGAAACCACACACATACACACAGACACACTCACAGAGTGGTTCACAGGGCAATCCAGACACATTCTCAAAGGCAGACATTGTGGGAGATGAAGTTACTAGGCAGGAAAAACAGTTGCTAAGTCTGAATATTTGGTTATTCTCAGAGCAGGGATTAGAAGAGGAAGTGTTGACAATGTAAGAGTAGCTACCATGAAGTCCCCAGAGCTTTTTAGTTGTCCCTGCTGATCCTGCAGTGAGGGGAGGGGTGAGTGACAGGGCTCGCCCACAGTGGCGGTGCCAGAAACAAGCTCGTGTGACACTCACAGTGTGTTATACATTGTCATTTTAATACAGACTCTTCCAGGCTCTCCAGAAGGACCTACCTACACACAGACCCTCTAAGCAACACTGGTATACCTTGATGTCACACTCACATGGAATTGTACTGCTCCTTTTATCACTACCACGTGGTTACATCCAAAAAAAAAAAAAAAAAAAGGAATAAAACACCTTTCTGCCAGCACCACTATGTCCTCATGATGCAACGGACACATGCATTAGACCTAAGGCCTTTTAAACAACCTGGAGCTCAATCTCTTTGATCCCCTCCAAGCACCCTTTCTCAACTTGTTTTCACCAAAGCTAAATGGACTTTCAGGACAAGACAGGAACATGGCCTACCAGACTTCCCAGAAAGGCTGATGGATCTCTCATCATTATGATGAAGTGCTGTTCATTCAGAGTCCCAAGTACAGAAATAAAATTGTTTGAAAATACTTTTAATAGCTCAGATATAACAGATATCAAAATGAAATCATGCCTTCCAAAATTAATATGCTTTGAAGTATAAATGACTGAAAATGAAGACCATCTCTTCTCCCTGTGTTTTATTTAATAAAGTCCTGCAGAATCACTTTTGTTATTATAGCGAGCTTTGAGGTATACCAGAAATGAAGAATTATTAAGAAGAGTTCCTAAATTTTACATATCAGCAGCTGGTTATTTCACTCTAGCTTTAACAGCCTCTACAAGCGTCACAAAATTACTACCTGACCTCAACAGCCAAACTTGGAGATGCATACCCTGGAACAGGCTCCCTTCTCTCATGTTATTTGTTACCAGGAGTTGTAAGAGTTGAGCAGAGCACTGTGAAGATGTGAGAGAAGCAAGTGGATATCCATGCATGCACAGAGGGATGCAAACAGAAATGTTGCCTCTTTATTTGTGACTTTAAGTTTTGTGGAAAAGACCTTAAATGAGTAATGTAAGAAAAGATGGGGGGTTTTGTCCAAAATGAGATAGAACACATATATGTGAGTTAGCTTTCCTGGAACCCACTGAAGACCACAAATAACAGAGTCAAATACATTCATTGTTCAACTGCTCTGTCTTACAAAACCAATTCCTTCATGAGATTGTTCACTTGTATCTTTCGCAGCATTTTACAACTGCCCAGCTCAAACATTTTGGATATTAAAACAGTAAATAAGCAGTGACAGTCTCTTAGGCCATTATTGTACAACACCAGCATCCTCTGGAATATGTCAATCAATCTGCCTGCACAACATGGCGCTTAATTTTCTTTTAAAATACAGAGAGCTGTAGCTGAAAAACCTCTGAATACGCACATGTTAAATACATTCCACAAAGCAATCACAGCACTAAGAACACCTGTGAGGAAGTGATCAGTCCCTACCTTCTTTCCTTGAAAAAATAGTAATTAAAAAGTAAAAGAAAAAAACTTGCCTCCTCCCTTCCATTTTGACAAATCTTTTCAAAAAAACCCAAGAAGCTGGGGGGGGGGGAGGATAATAAAGAAAAAACCTTCACATTTCTGTGGCAATCAGTTAAAAAAAAAAAAAAAAAACCCACAGTAAATAAACCAACAAAATGCTGCATTCAATTTTCAATTTACTTCTCAATGGAAAAGATCAATAGTTTTAAGAAAAATACTACACCTTCTTTCTGCTCCATATGTTTCTCTTATTGGTTCATTTACACTGGGCTGTTCTCCTACAAGCAGTTAGTACATCTTTTTGTCATTTTAGCCTTCCCTGGCCATTAGTGCTAACCGCTGAGACGGTGCAGCTCTCCTCTGCCATCCTGCCTGAGCACTGCATCTCCTTCTCCGGCCCTTCTCCCTTTGACTAATGTTCACCAACACTCATACATCATTCCCAAATTGGTCCAAATGAATTAAACACAGCTCTGCTTAACATTACGAGATTTAAATGGATTTTCTCTCTGCAGGTCTGCCCCATAATTGGGTTTATCCATCTTGTTGAAGTACAGTTTACACTTGCTAACATCACGCCAATTCAAGCTACATTTTCTGCTCCAGTGGCAGGAGTGAAGCAGATTTGTCATCGGATCATAACAGGTAATTCAAACAACAATTAGTTTGATGACGGCCCGTATGTCAATGTCTGGTCCCAGTCAGCTCTGCTTGCACCCGCTGCTCTCTGTGCGCTAAGATGAATTGTGCTCACAATTCTTCAATTTCAATCGACAAATACTTACCGGAAAAAAGCTGGAACTCAACTGACACAAAACCATCCCATCACCCAGTGAGTGCCCTGGGAGGAGAAGCCCAGGGCAGAGCAGGATGGTGCAACCTCCCCTGCCCTCCAGCTACACCACGGCTTATGGCAAATGCTGAAAGACCAGGGCTTGCACTGCACTTGTCCAGGACAGCAGCACCACTCTGGAAACACCTTCCACTCGCACACACAAGTCTCTCACCAACTCCCAAATGCAAGCCCAGCAGCCTGTGAGGCAGGTGCAAGATACCCTGACTTTGCAGCCCTGCCAACTCAAGCAGAGAGGCAAGTCTAGACAGATGTTAAAATGAGACTATTTTCTGATGGGTGCCACATCCACAAACCCACCAGCATTTGCAGGGGCAATTACAAAAAGCTGAGCATCACTGCAGATGAAGCCCTGAGCTTTTCAACTTGGGCAGCCAGTAGCAGAAAGCTTTAGCTCCAGATTTTGATGTATTAGGAGAGATAAGGCAGAATACTCATGAGTCCCAATTTTTAGTGAAATGCTTCAACTCACATCATAACATTCAAAACATTTGCAGGGAAAGTCACGAGTTCTGGGTTTGAAAATACCATGCATTTCTTGGAAGGTTGATTCCGCCAATTAGACAAGAGATCATTTGCCTCTCCAATTCTATTCAAGAAATTTTGTTTCAGATTAAAAGAAACATTATTTTCTTAGAGCCAAGTAAATCTAATTGCACATTTGTGTTTTTCCAGGTCCCTTCACAAACATGGGGTTATCTGGGGCACAGTATTCATAATTTCAAACAGCCATGTACATCAGTATCTATACTATTAACTATGAATGTGATGAATCCCTTGGCTAGTTTTCCCCTTATTCTTTCTGGTTTAGAGGAAGAGAAAGAAAAATCCCTTTCTAACTGATTTTCCACAATATTATTTTGCCTCCAATTACATACTAACATGCAATGCTAGTTGCTGTACATCATTTAACTGAAAAATCCAGCTAGCTGGCTGAAAATGTAGGAACGCTTTTCATAATTAGAAAAAGATCTCCACCAAAGGAAACCAACATTTAGATAGAAGTCCTGGTTTAAAAATTAAAAAGTGCTTAATGAGCAACAAAGATACCAGATTTTCAAAGCCAATACCAGAACGCCATAAAAACCTTTTTAACCTAAACACTGTAAAAGAAGATTATTAAGTTCAGATCGAAAAGTATTTAAAGCAATGGTATATAAAATATTCTCCTTTTGGAGGTGGCAAAGGGAAATTCCTCATGGATAGAAAGCAGATACACTAAAACCTTACTGGAACCTGGAAAACATCATTCTGTGTCTCTACGTTAAAATTTAAATCAGATACAAATCAAAGCCCTGAAAAAAATTACAGTATTTTGTGTCTCTGGTTCGTATTTTATGTTCTAATACCATCACTGCCTCCCCAAAAAAATTACTTCTTTCATTTTTAGCTTTTTTTATTTTTTTTTTTTTAATTCTGATGCATGGCTTACACAAAATAAAAGGGAGACAAATCAGACTCACTATGACTTGATGCTCAACTAAAGAAAACCATGAGAGGGCCACTGGGGTTTTTTTGTCAGGGATTTTTTTTTTTTTTTTTGAAGCAGAGTTACGACAGCTCACAAAAATCTTTGGACGACATACATTTAGCAATTCTACATTTGTTTTTTTCATCATGCTGGTATTTCAGGATAATTCTAAGCACTGGGAACAGCTCCAAGTGTCTCGGGTCACTTCTGAAAGTACAGTTGGCATCAATCCCACAGGTCATTCCTTTGGAGAGCTTCCCAGCATCTCAGGAGCTCATCTCAACAGCTCCAAAACCACTCAAAGACATCAATTCCCATACAAGCCCATCATCTGGTGATTTGCGCCTGTCAAGCTCTGAAGAAAGAAATCCTAATGTCCCAAACACTTAATGGGTAGAAAGAGAATATGGCATTTCCACTGTACTCCTGGCACTTGACCCCAGTGGCTGGGCAGAGAAGTGGTGGCAGCAGACAAGGCTGTGCCAAGAATCAGGATCCAATTTTGCAACCATTACTCCTGTCCTACTGAAGGCTGTGGGTATGGGGTAATGTCTCCAGGACAGACCCTATCACCCTTATCTGCAACAAGGACACGAAGCTACTCCTATCCTTGTGCAAACCAGGCACTTAACTGCAGGAGGGAAAGGGCAGCAATCTTAACAGGGTGTTTATTTTTGCCAAGCTAGCATGGGAACAAGGCACAGGTGTGCACATGAGAGAAGGGCAGGAGTCACAGAGAAAAAAAGTAATAATCATTTCTGAGTTTGGGAATCGCCTGGCACTCCAGACCAACTCTTCCAGCTATTCACAGCCAGGAAATACCCTCTCTCTCAGTCATCACTCAAAATAATAAACATTATTATTTACAGCCTGTTCCCCTAGCACTGGGCTGAACAGAGCAGAAATGGGGGAAAATCAACCCCTCAATTATCAGAATGTCTGCAAAAGCAAACAGGGACCACAAATCCCACATACACAAGCTCAGACAGTACTGGGAAGCATCACCAGCATCCAAGAAATGATGAACACAACTGGAAAGTTTCTCAATCTTTTAATCTAGTCTCCCTTCCAAAACAGGGAGACCTTTCCCAGGTCATAATCCCTCAAAAGAGGAGACTTCCTACTCTATGACCAAGCAGGCTCAGCTCCAGCCATGGGGCACAGGTGTCAGGCTGATGTCCTAGCATAAAAGGAGATTGGTGCTGATGGTGCCTTGGACACCACCACACTGGGTACAGCACAGCCAAAAGTCTACAAAGGGAGCAGGAACTGAGCAGAGCACCTAGTAAGTGGTTGGTTTTTTTTTAATTTAGTAAGTCTCAGCTATCACCAGCAGCCAGCGCAAAGCCTCAAAGCCAAGCAGAATAACATATCCTCAGGCTTTTGTATCCTAGCTTGTCCTGACGGCTTCCGTTGCAAATCAGTTGTCGTAGCTGGAGACTGGACTTGAGAAGCTGATTAAACAAAGCTTGTTCTGCTCCTGCCTGACGCAGCACTCCCTCGTCCAGCTCCTCATTAACGGGCTCATGGATATCCATCCGCTGTGACTGCTAACTCCACTGGCTGTTGAAGGGCATGCACCATGCTGGCAAGAGGCCGGATCTGAAAAAAAATCCAGCTTTTTCAAGCAGTCAGAGCCCTGTCCCAGAGCAGCATGGATCACTATGCTGGAATCACTCTCCCGTGGCGGGTGAGCTCAGGCAACCAGCAAGGGAAGCGCAGTTGAGGTCAGGCTACTTGGAAAGAGCAGAGGGCACTGGACCAGCCAAAGGGCAAAGGGCCATCACAGCTTTGAAGGTCTGCTGGTTTGTCCCATCAAAGTCCTCAATAAACCATCCTTCCAGTGCAGAAAGACACGATTCGGAGACACAGAGTGCATCCATATCCCTGTGCAAAAAGTCTTGGCCAAGAGCCAACCGAACAGGCACAGCAGTCAAAGTAGGTCCTGCTTTCAGGGGAAAGCAGAACACCAGAGACAAAAGCTGGTATACAATGACCCTCTTTAAAATAATAATTGGGGGGAAAAAATATCCACAGGAAAACTCTCATTGGCTTCATCAAGGCCAGGATTCGGCCCAAGCTTGTGGAGCCGCCCTGAGGGAAGGCAATTAGCCTCACTCAAGGGATGCCAAAAAATTTAGCAGAGCATCCATAATCACCCTGAAATTTTCTCTACTAGCAAAGCATAATGTGTTTATCATTTATTTCTCAATTAAGTGGTGCTTAAATTGACTAGGGAGTGGATTCCTATTGTACATTGATTAGCCAATAAAAATACATTTAAAAGCAAGTTGGACTACAGACAAGGAATATCACACCTCTCCCCCTGCCAAGTGAGGTGTCTTCTTGGACTGGCTGCAGTACCTTCTCTCCACCTCTCCAAGCAGTTCAGCTATTGTGCAAAATGCTTCTACACAATGAATGAATTCCTAAGGCTACTTGTAAAATTACTAGGCACAGCCTTGTTAAACATTCATTTGGAGTTAAGACAATACATTAAAAATCACAAAGCAAGCGAGCGCCAAGTGCTACACTACCATCAACGCTAAATAAACAGAATAGTCCATCAATTACTTATTCCCCCAGCCATTACTCCACACCATCCATCCCCACTCGCCACACTCACAAGGTCTCCCACAGATCAATAGCAAGGCTCATTGATTATAAGTGGAACAGGATCATCACATCTTTTTCCTTCCAGGTCAAAAGGTACAATGACTACAAGCCATTAAGTACTTTGTGGCATCACTCAATGACCGCATTTATGCCATATAAGTAGTTATGATTATTGCATGGAATAATGTTCATTTATTTCAGCAACAATCTGACAAACTATATTTATGCTGCACCTTTGGCCTCCTTGCTTGAACTCTGCTCCGCAATGTCTCTCAGCTGGGACTACTTCTAACACGTAAACCCTCCAAGCTGCTTTCAAACTAGCAGTGTTTCTTGGATATTGTTTTGTTTCAATCTACTACAAAAGGGCATTTTCTCGCTCTCTGCTCTTCCACCCTCCTCTTCTCTCTTGCCCCTCAGCTGTTGGCTAAAGAAAACAAAGAATTTTAAGTTAACATTTCTTGTGTGCCCTCTGTGAGCACTGCAAGTCTCAAGCATTACCAAGAAGCTGCATTTCACCATCCAACAGGGGAAGACGCCCCTCAAACCCTGGCAAAGCACACAAGAAACCCCACCACTACCAAAAGTCCCTCAGGAGCTTCCAGGGGGCCTGGCTGACCACGTAGGAATGTCACTTTACAAAAGTGGCCTTAATTACAGACATCCCCATACTGCAGTCACACGACAGCTTCCCTATCATTCTAGGGTTGCTGTATTTTTTATGGACAGCCAGCAGCAGAAATATTAATGCTACTTCTATATTTCAAAGAAAGAAAAAAGGCATTGACACATACCTACACTTTAAATATACATACATATATATACGCATGCACACACATGCATATAAACCCCTTTGCTGCAAACGAAAAGGCTGGTTGTCTGAAGGTGTTATAAATGCCCTTCAGAGCTCATTTAGACTGTTCTGCAAAATCTCACCAATGAATTTGGCACTTGTAAATATTCCAAATTTATGCCAATAAAGTCTTCCCAGGAACCAGACAGCCTATATATACAATTTATGCATGGAGCCATTAACATCTTTTCATGGTTTGTTATTCTTGTGAAACATCAGCAGGGGAAGGGAGGGAGAGAAGGGAAGGTCCAAACTATGTGTCCTCAGAAAGCACACTGAACACTCAGCAAGTTGGAAAAGTGGAAGCTCACACCCCGTCCATGAGATAGAACAGCTCCACACCACTTCTCCTCATTTCAAAACTGAAAGCATGGCAGAGACAAGAATGTCAAGGAGCAGGGAGATAATGTAGAAACTGATGTCGTGTCATGCTCTCATAAAAGGCCTGGATACACCTACTGAGTCTTCCTTATGACTGTCATATAAACATTACACTGGGGCTGTGTACAGGAGATTAAACGGGAGGGGAGGGAAGCTTCACATGTGTCATTCTACCAAAGGTTATTTTAGGATCAGCTTAGAAGCTGAGTAGTGGGTGGCAGCTGATTATATTACCAGAGGCATATTTAAATACCATGGGCCCAAATGCTCATCAGGATCTCTCATAAAGGGTTGTGGCTGTACTGGGATTTGAGCTTGAAACTTGGGCTGCAGAGCAGTCCCTTTCCCCAGGGCTGTAGTGATCCTCCCCGGGCATGAGCCTTCCCTCAGAACAGGACACAGACACAGCACAAGCACTTAGGCTTAAAGGCCCACTTTTATTCAAGGGATAATGTCAAGGAATATACCCGAGACTTGAGCAGGATTTTCCCAGCCAGGACCACCCTGCTGCCCTAGGAACCATGGTGAACCACTGTAAGCACATGGGATACTTGGGCACAGGGCACATTCAAGTATCACACACACAGTCCCACATGGCCAAGTCATCAGCTGTATTATCCCACAAGTCAGCACCAGGCCACAGTTTACCTGCTTCTGTGCACAACAAGTCTCAGACAAAGCACCTCCACCACCGCCTTTAGAGTTCCACCTGTCAGTGGATCACATTTTGATGGTAACTACAGGTGAAGGTGGGCTTTGGAGTAGCACAGCCCAGCCTACCATGAATTCAGAAAAACGTGTGTGTAATGGACTAATCTCTGCTTATACAAGAAACGTCTCTGTTCTCCAACACAAGCACACACCTTCACAACCATGAGCCAGGAAACCAACGCTAGCTGGTCACACAGTCATGCCCATGCCTTTAGATGGCCAAGCAGTGCCGCAAGTCCTGTCTTTAAATGGCCTAATTTCAGGTGATTTAGAGGAAACCACACAGCACATTCATACACTGAGTGACCACTCTGCAGGCCACAGCACCTAATGGCAGTGCTTGTTCTCACATACAGACAGGCAGGCCCTCCCCTAAAAAAATCCTCCCAAATGACTAGAAAATAACCAGACACTTGATTGTCAAATGTTGCCACAACCTCAAGTTTGCAGAAAAAGAGATCTTATATATACACATACATTTTTAATATATACATATGTGTGTGCATCTGCATATATTATCAGCATTAAAATATTAGTATTATAGATATTGATGTTATACAGATTATAAATGTTGATGTTATATAGATATTAATATATTATTTTAATATATACCATATATTAATAGTGTTCCTATCAATCTCTTCCAGATTTCTGCACTAAATCCCTGGTTCGTAATCAGATCTATTTAAATATTTTCAAGGCTTACAGCACAGTTTTGCAGTACTACTTGTATAAGATCTGCAATCGTTTATTGAAGCTCTTAAAGAGAGTTTATGTTAAAAATGAACTATTACCCTGAAAGGTAGCTAATTTTATCTTCATAAATGTGTAGCTGTTAAGCCATCCAAAACACTACACAAAAATCAGCTTCATTTTAGTTTAGATGTAGTTCCTCTCCCATTTTTAACTGTTCCAAGATTTTGGTACCTATGACTACACTGATGTCTTAATTAAAACCAAATATTTCTACTGCAATTCTTGGATGAACCACTGTGTCAGGTTTTGCAGGCCCAGAAGTATAAATGAAATCTGAAATCTGGGACTTGGTTTGGGTGGGCAATGTTCCTCCAAGTTGTAAAAGCACTCAAATAACAGCAGATTTAACTTCTTCTCCAGCTTCGTCATCTAATAGGACATCACTCCTTGGCTTTTGCAGCACAGTAGGCCCATTCATCCCAGGGCCACATTCCCTGGTTTTTCACCCTGAACACGTTAGAATCAGCCAATACTGGACCTCTGGATCTCTGTCAGGATCAGAGAAAATATGATGCCAGACAGTGCCCACCTTGCTTGCTCAATCATTCCCAGTAAAGAAACAAGTTTTACTACCTTTGCGAAAAGAAGTTATTTAATTGCTCAAAAAGGGCCTCCAGTGAACTCCAAGGTGACCCCATACAGCTGCTCCAACAAACTAAACACAGCATACACTGCAGTGACTGTACAGAGTATGGAACAGGCTGAACAATACAAATTTCTAAGGCAGGTACATAACGCTACTAACAAAGTAACAAAGAAACGGGTGCAAGTAGCAAAAACTAATACAGTCTGTATCAGTAAGCACAGAGGAAAAGCAAGACAACACCAGATTCATCTTCCCTTACTTCAGTGTATACACATTCATACAAAAAGAAATCAATAAATTACTTTTTAAAAGTAAATTTCCTCCTTCTACTTGGATCATACGTCTTTGATTTGTTTCAGTGAAATCCACACAACTGCAAAGGCAAAGAACCACCATAACCACTAACTTACCTCACCTGCCATAAATAAGATCACCTCAACAGTTTGCAATTCAGAGGTTAATCTACTTAAAGTTTTAGGACAAATCACTACTCATTATCCTTCTGCAACTACACTCTTTGGCAGCAGCAGGTCACACCACCCACCAAAGAGAAAAATGCCTATCTCTAGTGGTTCAAACCATGACAGCTCATTGAAAGACTATTTTTAGCCACCTTCCAGACAACCTCAAATCAGTGAGAAATACTTCTTTCCATAACTTCAAATTAGCTTTTAATAAAGAACTCTGATTGTTTCTCCAGGATATGTCTGACAGTGTTTGGAAAATAACTAGTCCTCCTCTGAGCACAGGTACACCCATAGTTCTCTTGGTGCACAGCCAAGACAGGGAACCACCAATTTCTCTCTTGATCAAACAGTCCCATACCTGAGCCTCCTGTCGTGCCACTCAGCTGAGTTATTACTCATTGAAAAAGAACAGCAAGTAACTTCTGAGCCATTTCGCAGGCAACAGTCTTTTTCTCTCCTCCTACATAAACTGAAATGCCAAATACCAAACCTATTTGTAGCAGCCAGGATTAGTTCTAACAGGAGAACCACCAAGAGGATAAACTGATCTGAACATTTATCTAATCACTAACAACTATTCCTGCTTATTAGTTTATTGTACCCCAGATGCACAGAGTACTTAAGATACTAGAGAAAGTTTGATTCGTGCCTGTAGGAATTCCCATGAGTAGGAAAGAAACCGAAGTAAGATGAAACTGCAAGAGAAAACAATTTCAATTTACAACCACTTGTGACAGCAGGGACACTTTCCCTTTGCATGAACCTCTTTCAGCCTTTACTGGAACTACCCAAAGAAAGATGGCCCTTTGTTAGATATTCAGGAAGCTAAAGAAAACTGTAAATCTCTGCATCAACATAACAGAATACCAAAAGGAAACGTCCTACAGGCTTCTAGCACTTCATCCTCTTGGCTTTAGTGATGTTCTCACCATCTTAGAAGGGTTACTCTGGTGGCATGAGGCAGTGGGTCATCTTTGGAGACTACACATAGCTTCAGAAAAAGAAATCTTGAGCACTACACAGCCCAGTTTCTCTCAACTTTGCTCCTACCTAACACGGCATACCCACGTGAAGGTACATCTAATGCAACTCACTGATTGTATCAAGGTGCAATTGGGGTTGGTGATTGCTGGCACCACAAACCACCACAGTGTCCCAGCACCTCAGTTCCACGCAAACATTCGGGTTTAGATGTGATCGCTCTGAAGGCTAACAGTGTGCAAGATCATTACCAACCAGCCTTGTGCAGCTATAGCCTGAAAAGTGACTCCATTAAAGTGGTATGAGGGTGAGGTAGGGAAAAAAGAGGAGTGTGGTGTTTATTTCCTTTTAACTTTCCATTTCATATGTGCTCAGTGCCATGTCTGAACATGTTCAGAAATTTCCTCCCCTCCTCATTTATCCTTCTTTCAAATCCTTGTCCTACAAAATTTACCTGGGATCAGAAAATTAAGCTGAATTTGTTTCTTATACACACAGAGTAATAAAAAGACTTTGCAATCCAAATTCTGCACTTATGTACACCTGCATTAACCCCATTGTCTTCAAATTATTCCCTTAACAATGGCTGTGGGTTTGTACAGGTGTTGAACAAGCCTCGTAATTGGAATTTAACAAACAATTCCAACAGCAGGAGAAGAAAAAAATAAAGTGAGAATTCAGCTCAATCCTTGTGGCATTAGGTAACACATTTAAGGAGTGGGGGGGTGGAATGAAGGTATTTAGGTGTGTGCAAATTCTGACAGGCAACTCAAGTGACTTCCAAAAACTGCCAGTTTTCTACTGAGATCCATAAACCACAGCAACAGCAGAGAATCTAAATGAAAACTTGCTTCGCATTTACACCATCTTTTCAGTATTCTCTTTAGCCTCCTTCCTGCTTCACCAAGTATTTTGTTTCCAAAATAAACTTCATAAACTTCCTCATGGGATCACAATTTAGAACATAATCCTACAAGCCCAAAATCCTAAACAGACCCACCTGGGCTGAGGACAACTCTTCAGAGGGTTGATACGGAGGCAAACCGAGAGCATGTGCAGGACCGGGGCTGTGTTTGCACCACCAGCTCCCAGGAAGGGAAGAACTTCCAAAACACTTTTGCACTAAGAAACAACCCCAATGAGGCAGAGAAGCAAAACAGGGCCAGGCAGAAAAGCAGGATTGAGGAAATGCCACACAACAGGAAGACGACATTGGCTGCTCTGCACTGCCACCTCAACTAAACTCAACAGCTGCTCTTCCAGGCTGAGCTAGATTTTACATCACTGTAAAATCAAATAAGAGCTTTCTGTTGTTGGCATGAGCTCTGGCTTGCGACCGTCACTTCAAATCAGCTTTCTCC
Source organism: Lepidothrix coronata (assembly GCF_001604755.1). Lineage (NCBI taxonomy): Eukaryota > Metazoa > Chordata > Aves > Passeriformes > Pipridae > Lepidothrix > Lepidothrix coronata. Next base: position 1,314,821 of record NW_016690188.1, read on the forward strand.
AGCCCTCTTTCTTCATGTATCAAGCCACAGCCAGGACATGGACTGCAGACGTAGTTAGGCTTTGTTGTGATGGATAACTTGGTCAAAACAGTCTAACAGGAAAGGTTATCCATCTGGCAAATTGATATCAGTGATTTTATAGAGCCAGCAATTACTCCTCAGCGATGCAGAATTACTACAGAGCACTCAATAATGAAGAGATGCCAGTTACTGACAAATTACCAAACTAAGAAATTAATTACCAGCTGAGAAAGTAATGCACAAGGGATAAGACTGAGAAAGCCACGTTCAGGAGAGGTCCATCATTTGCAACAAGTACATTCTCATCAACAACTAGTCCTGGTACAATTAGTACCACACTGAGTACTCTTTCAGGACGGCAGACATCACAACTGGTCTGCAAACCATCAATGGCTGAGACAAAATAGCATCATCTAAAAATGGAGACATTGTTTAACCTGACCATGACACTATCCAACACACAAACCCCATTCTATGCTCCAATACTGCAAAAGCAATTCAGCACTACTGCCAAGAAAATCATCATCTCCCAATTCCTTCTTGTGCCTACAAGACGACTTCTCCATGTTCAGAGAGCCCTCTCATGTTCATGCACCATGCTCACAGACAAGGCAACTGAACTAGAGGAGCACGTACTCTGAGGAAGCACACACAGAGGTGTGCTTTGCTGAACACTAACAGGCATTTTTGCAATGTAAACTCCAAGACAAGTATTTTTTCCACAGCTTTTTCATGTTAGGGCGTGACCTTGTGAAATAAAAAGAAATCTGCTTTTTGCCAAAACATGGAAAGATCTAGCCAAATTCTTCATCATCATCATCATTAAAGAGAAAATAATTGATGGGGGTGGAGATGAAGGGAAAAAAAAACCTACACAAAAACTGCACAAGACCTCTGAGCTACAATTTTCACAGCCATGACTATTTGCTTTAACCATATATCTGTAATCAGCAGCAAGACCTTCCTTTATCCTCTGGTCCATATATTAGAAATTCAGCGCAGATGCTTGCTGATCCTAGGTCTCCAGAAGAGAAGAGGGGAGGATAAATTAGGCCTACAACACTCAGAGGGCCCCAACAAAAGCTCTGACCAGCCATGCAACAGGTCTTCAAGGCAATGTGATACAGAGAAACACAAGACAGAGCAACAACATCAGCCTAAATGGCTCCTCTCTCTCACTCTCTCTCTCTGTATTCAGATGTAATGGTGAATGAAGGGAAGAAACATAACACTGACTAAATGATTAAGTAAATTAGCCAAGGTCATTACCTCCAAGCCTTTACAAAGAGGAGATCCTGAATTATTTGGGGGAGAACAAATAAAAGGCAATCACCAAACCTAAACAGTTATTTAAATGGAATCAAAATTACTAACATTACACCCAGGCTGATTACTTAAGAAACTCAAGGAGCTTAGTATTTTATTTTTCCTTAGAAGTAAAGGCGTACAGGAAATTCAGCAGTCACATTTTCTTCCTCGGGCAAGAACACCCGCACTGCTCGCTCACTCATTCACTCACATTTTTCTCTGCGCAGTATCTGACCAAAAGAAGCCCAGACTGGGTTCTCCAGACACTCCTGCTTATCACACGGCAACAACTCTGATTTTTACAGTTTTATTTGGCTTACTTACAAGACTCAGTCTCATGTAATCCACGGGCCTGATCCTTCTCCTAATAAGAGCAATGGCAAAACTCCAGCTGATCAGTAGTTCTGGACAGACCTTGCAGTGCCAAGAGGATAAACTTTAAGGGTCTGAGCCTTATTCATTCACTTTTCTTGCTTCCACAAGTAATCCCTTTAAAAATAATGGGACTGCTCCTAAGAGTCAAAGATGCAGGACTGAATAAGAGCAGAACCCGATTGATAAATATTTGGGGTTCCCCCTCCAGCAGAGCACAAGTGTATTCTCCAAAGCATCCTCTTATTTCGGTAAATCAAGTGACAGCATCAATTAAAAAAATCAGTAAATAAAAGCAAAACGCCTGAAAATGTCATTTGAGGCAGTAAGAAGAAACCCAAGTCCTTCTTCTTTTAAAACAAGGGCAATCGATGAGTAGCTGAAAATGTGGCCACACACACACACTCCTTCATATACACATACATACACAGAGGCAGTTCATCAGAATTGAATTGGAGAAAGAAAGATGAATTTGAACCCTTTATCCCCTGTCCTTTATAAAGGCTGCCACTCAGTAAACGGAGATTGCTCTAATTACTGTGACAATTCTGCACCCCGTTCAAACAACTTTTGTGTTCTGGACAGGTTTCTCTGCGAGTTTGAAATTCTTGGCCTGAGAACCACTCTTGTCTAAAAGAGGTTTCTCGTTGCAAACGCAGAATGCAACACTAACAAGTTGTCCCTCTTTTCAGCTCCTTTCATTCTCCTCTTTTCCAATTGCCTGATTCAAGGCTTAATGGAAACTTGTCAAGGCTTTTCTTCCCACAAACCCTGTAGAGCCCCAAGGCAATCTGTGCACAGAGCAACCACAGGAATCTCATATTGTCAATTAAAATTGAATAGACACCTGATAACTAAGTATACGTTCACAAATAATATACATCACAGGCATGTACACGGATTTGCCCACACAACCACATAACCAGTCAGATACCCACGTTCCAGCACACCAGCAGCGCAGCAACACACCAGTTCCCATTCACAAACACCCAGTGACACCCAGATTCTAGTCTTCACTTTTTCATTTCATATTTATTCAATTTAATTTCACATTTATGAAATTAAAAACAAAGTACTTTCAAGTACTGTAGTTGAGCAACAGAATTCAATGGAAAATAAACTAACTACATATACCAGGCATTTGGCCTTTAATAACCCTGGGGATTGCAAAGATATTTAGCTGCTATCCAGATAAAATAAGCTCTGTGGATATTCTTTACACAGCGGTTTTGTGACCAATGCAGTAGTTATGTTTGTGACTAGCTCCTGTAAGCACCTTTTTTTTTTAATTGTCACAGACATGTTTTACTCTACATTTTATCGTGTAGTTTAAGAAATAAGAAAAATCCCACAGGAAAATATAAAAGGGATTGAAGTAAACTGAGACATTGGGTTATAAGAATAAAAATCTCAAAGAACTTAACTTCCAGACAACTATAATCTGTAACTCCTTTCAAAGGGAGAAAACCTTCTTGTCAGTGTCCCAGAGAAAACAAAGGTAGAAATACTGACTGCCATCTTATTCTTCTGATGTGTTCATTCAAGGTCATACCTTCCCCCGGATTCTTTAATATTGGCAAACATTTATAATAGAGCAGTTTCAACAGCAGTCTGTTCAGCCGGGGTGTAGATCAATGCAGCATCTATATGCCGACTTCCAGACCTTGCCTATGTCAGAGTAGTGGTCCTTGTTGTATAAATCTCTTAAATCTAATTAAACCAATGCAAACCTCTTACTGTGTATGCTCCCAAACCAGTTCACTCATTTAACGAAGTTAAAATTATTCAGGCTGGGGTTTAAAGCAGTTCCAAGAGGACCTTCACTGAATACTTGCATCAGTTAAAAACAGAAATCAACATAGTGGTTGGTCTCCAGAACAGAAAAGCCTATAGCCTCAAACTTTTCCAGATCATGATTTAAGGAGTCACTGACTCTAGTGGGAGAGGTACGCCCCCACCTTTTCTTGCTCTATTTTTCCCTTTCTTAAAATAGGACTATTTGTTTCTGTTGTATCAACATCCACATCTTCATATTCCCCAGAAAGTTCTTTTGCAGTATTTTCAGTCTGGCATTTTCTATTTCTACATCTATTTCCACATCTTCCTTTTGGACTTTTTTCTGGTGTCTTGGCTCCATCACCACCACTAGTGAATTAAAAAGCAAAGAATGATTTTGTTGTATACCAGCATCTTTCACACCACAGACAGTCTGGAAGGACATACAAAGCTGTGAGATAGATGCTGGTCAAGCACATTTCATTCATACTTGGTAGCCATTAGGCATGCAATCATATTTCCCACAGAGCCTAGGGCATTAAAACCTGTTCTGCCAAGAGGGGAGAACAGTTAAGCAAGACTAACTGTGTCAGAAGGACTAACAAAATGGTTATGGGACCTTCAGCATAGGAGTCCCTCCTGAATTCAGCCTCACTCCCCACGTGAATACCTGAAGGAACATCTGACCCCAGAAACAAACTGCCCTCCCATCTTCTCCTTCCTCACGCTTCCTTCAGCAAGCAGCACAAGCATTTCAAACAACACAAATCCATTCTCCACTCAAAGCCTACTTGGCTCCTATAATTTCTATCATTTTCCTGTCATCATTTCTTCCTTGCTGAAGCCAGCAGCTTATGAGTCAGAGAACAGTCATTAACTTTTACAACTTCCATACAAATCCACCTACTCATATTAGAAAAGCGGTATTGACATGCAACACAGCCTCAGACCAAACCCTGACCCTGCCAAGATGCTCCACACTTCTGTGAGAAAGTCAGATACTGCAGAAGCAGGAGTTCGTTCAAGAACGTACCATTGGAAACATAACCTTTTTTCTCCCCTCCCAAGAGCGAACAGCTATGAAGAAGCAATATATCAATACCACATTTAGTTGAGTTTGGCTTTCTCAATACCTTTATCCACTGTTGAAGAACTTGGCCATTGGTTCAAGACACACAGGGCCTGATGCAAAGCCCTTCGTTATTAATAGAAGCCTTTTTTCCACTGACTTCAATGGATCTTGGACCAAGCCCAAGGAAGACAAGATTTCACAGCAGTAAGAGTGACACACATTCTCCGCATTCAAAAAAAGAAAAAAAAAACCAACAACAATACGCAGCATTTACGATGTCAATCTGTATAGCAGTTTTGTTTGTGTTTTGCTTTTTTAAAATAGGCTCTAGGCTGTCGGATTAATGCACCCAAAAAGTCTCTCTGAAGCTGGAAGGAATTACGGGCAGATACAAAATGCTACGGTGAGATACATAACATTCCCAGTACCTCCCTCAACTAGGATATAAAGGCATCCTCTACCACAAAATTGCTTGTAAGTTGCTGCAGCCACACTTTAAAGTGTCCCATCACTATAAACTCCTCCAGTAACAGCTACAATATTACTCATGATGAATTAATTTATATTAATATGGCTATCGCACGCATTTCCATATGAAACCCATTGTTCTGGAGCATTAATAAAAACCTCACCAAGTGAAGTAACATGGTACCCCTATATTTAGTTTGAAGAAATTTAAAATAAATACGTTTAGAACAAAACTGCTAATATCTTCAGTTTATCATAATTGGCACAGCAAGCAGAAATCCAGCTATCTTCTCAGTACGTATTTATAGCATCCCCCGTTCCCATTCATTCCGCATTTTCTTAGAGAATCTGCTGTACCCTACATCTGCAATTCATTGACTTTACAATTTACCACATGTTGAGATGGAGAGGTCTCAGCTCCATTTGAATCACTGCACAAATATGCAAGTGATTTATCGTTTTAAAACTGAAGACTGCAGAAGAACGACTCCACTTTTCCTGAACATTACTCCTTCTGGCAGACCATGAACAATTACAGCGCGTACTAATTAAGCTCTGTAAATGTGCTGTGCCCTGCTAATGCCTACCAGGCCTCAAATTTAGTTGCATGAAGTCAAACTTCAGCCAGCGACTTAACTCATTCAGCACTGCCCAGTTGCCTGAGCGTGACCCCACAAAGAATAAGGGTCGAGGGTTTAGCCAACCTAAAACAAAGGCGTGAGACTGAACAGATTTTGCCGGAAAGAATTGGGGGGGGGGAGATGCTGGAGGGGGTGGGAAGCATCTCAGGAACGGGAGGAACATCCTTGTTGATAACCTGTTAAAAAGGTACAATACCACACCAGCTTTGCAGCGCTGCGCTGGGGGATTCAGATCTGTCCCTGGAGGCTAATAAGTCACAGCGTTCCATTGATTAGGGAAATGCATAAAACCTTCAACAAAACTGTACAGCTATTTGTGGAAGAGCTGAATTGACAGCCCCCTCTTTTTTTAAAAAAGTCAGGTTTTACATGACTTGTAGAAGAAAAACATATGGCCAAAGCAGTGCAGCTTTCCACCACACACATAACCCTGCTTTTTTCTTAAATTAGTCTCCAAGCACAACAGTAACCTAGAGGGAACCTGAAATCAGCTGCTGAAGAAAAAGCTATAAGTAATACCTAGGCATATTTAAGTAATCATATTATCTTGTTAAAACACACACACACCCAGCACAGACAAGACAGCAGCACTTCAAATCTGACGGTCCACTTTAGCAAAGCATGTGTAATGGGGAGTGAGCCGAGAACAACGAGCTTTGCTGAGCAAAGCACAGTTTCTTCTCGGGCCCCAGACTTTCCTGACACTTAAGAGTCAATCCCCAGATCCCAAGCTTCCCCTCCAACCATCCGTTCAAATACTGGCGCTTTCCCCCTGCCCCCCCCCCAAGTTTCTACAATTTCTCCTTATGCTCCAACATCCCTCCTTTGTCCTCCAATTACTCTCCAGTGGCACCCACTCTCGCCGTACCTCCCCCCCAGTTAACCCCTCCCAAAACACCACCCTCCGAACATCCCCTCTGCTCCCCTCCACACTGACCTACACGTTGATCTCACATTGTTCCTTCCAGCAGGACACAGGGCTTCTCCCCTAAAAACTGCCTTTAACCTCAACATCTCCATTCATTCAACGCATATTTTTCCTTAACATAGGTTTTTGCTGGTTTTTAAGAGGCCCTGTTTTACACACAAACCAGTCTAATACATGTATTTCCAAGCATCCATCTTTTGCATAAAACCTGATGTAATTTTGTCTTCCCTCCCCAGTTCAGTGGCATGTCAGCAAATTAAAGGACATTTCCAGGTGTCATCTGTCTTTAAATGTTTGCTTGTGTCGGTATCTAGGAAATACTGCACAATATTACTGCTGAGACCTCTGCAAAGGACATGAGCTGTGCTAAACTTCCCTCCTTCAGCCTGGCTGCATCACCCACTGCCCAGCCTCTACAGCATCACAAGTGTTAATTATGAACTTCGGAGCATCATAAAAAAAAAAAAAAAAGGCACAAACATAAAACAGCAGTTGGGAGGAGGAACAGAAATATTCTTTACTTTTAGGTGGGGAGAGAAAGGATTTCCATATCTCCCCCACACACCCCCAGCACCACACTTCATCTCTCATTGCTTATAATTAGTGAAAGAAATTTGAGCCACTGCCAGTGTCTGTGGACCTTGGATATTATAAGGCCAGCGTGGCGTCAAATATCTTAACATTCATAAGTGTTATAGGCTGTAAATAAACCCCGTGGATTTATGACCCTGCAGTGCTTGCCAGCAAACGACTGTGGCACATTTCTTTCAGCAGACCTGTCGAGGTGCAAGTTTGCCTTTGGTTGTAAAATTAACCATTTCCTTCACAAATGTGCCCAATTAGAAGTCAAAGTTTTAAGGCTTACTTACATATTTGCCAGGACATGGGACTGAGGAGACACCGGGGGAACGCAGCTCTAGACTTCCCCCAAAACCTCACAACTCCCTCCAAAGCAAAACTTCTCACAACAGCCCCAATGTGCAAGGCAAGTGTCTGGTTTCACCAAAAAACCCTGAAAAAAACCCAAACTGACAACCTGACCGCTGTTGCATTTATATGTGCCTATCACCAGCCCTCATTTTTGGCTGCTTTGAGGCTGGGGGGAGCAGGCGTCTCCCCCGGGGCTATGCCTGGAGAAGGATCTCCTCCCTTCCCCCAGGATAATGTCATCTGCTTCCTGTGTAGGAGAGCATTTGCTAAATCCAGGTTGTCTCATGCTTAACTGCCAATAACCCAACTTCCACATAACTCCCAGACAGCTGGGAAAAGGTCCTCGGAGTTTTTAGTCATGGTACAGAAACACACGTCCACACTAAAAATCTGCAGCTGTCCTTTTTCTCTACACCACATTTTTTATCTGATTTTGGGGCCCAGTCATGAAAGTCTTGACAAATTTAAAACATTTTTACCTACATTCTGGTTTACAAGCGCCAATGAAAGCTACAACATGCTCCTTCCCCCCCCCTCCATCTTCAGCTGACAAATCAGCACATATTTGCTTGAACAAAAAACGAAGGGGAAGAAGGGAAAAAACAAACCACACCACCCCACTCAACATCCTCAGTCCTTGTATGAATGCATTCAAAAAACCTGGAAAGGCATCTACTGTATTTTTTTTTCAATACAGATCAGCCACTGGTGCACCTATTAAAATTGTTCGATTTCCAAAGCAAATATTATTTTTAATGAAGTGCAGTCCTGCAATTATCCTGTACACTCAAGTAACAGTACTGCATTATATTGTTTTGCAAGGTCCCAGAAACATGAAACTTTTCTCTAACTAATTTTCATAGCCCCCAAAAGAGAAATTGATGAAGTAAGCAATGCAGCATTTGCTCCAGAACAAAATCTTGGGGGGGAGGGAAGAAAAAAAAGAGACAGAAAGCAGGGTAAAATTAAAAATAAATCAGCTTCTTTACTGAAAGTAAATTAACAAACACAGTCTGTTTGCCACTGTATACCAGCTATGCTAATGCTATAGCAGAGTGATTCAGCAATCTACCTAATTAAGCACGAGGAAAGTTTCTTTATGGAGGTTCCATTTGATTTACACCAAAGGATCATCAGTTCTTATTTAACAGCTTGTTTTTACACAAGTCCAGAAACTTTATTAAAAGCATGTCCACTCTTTCTTTTTTTTTAAACAAAGCAAATAATTCACTCTCCACTGAATAGCTCTGTATCATAAAGTACCAAAGTGCTGACATATTAAGTTGTATCTACATTATTAAACTAGTTGGTGGACGTTAATACTATAATCCATACTGCAGACATTAAACCTCAACCATAAAGATTAGTAAAGAATTAATATTGTCACATCGAGACTGAAACCTTAACACTCCAGCCATAAATATTTCTGAAGGAGATGAAAAACAATTAGCATAAATACCAAAGAAGGGCAAGAACACCTGTTCTTTTTCAGGGCGATAAGCATTTTATTGTTCTCTATTTAAAATGTAATGACCTGTGTAATTACAGTAATATTACATTGTATTGCAAGGGCTTGGAATGTCACACTTTGAAAAGTGTTGTCAAAACAATTGGAGGGAGGAAAAGAAAGGACCACCATTAACCCTTCACACCCCAGGGTCTACAGCTTTTGTATTAGGAAGGATTATGTTGTTTGATAAAGGAAAACACCAATTTTTCGAGCCAATTAAAGAAAAAATGTTTCTTTCTAAACATAAAAATCGAGGCAAGGGGGCTGTTCTTAACCACAGCTATTCCCAACTCCCAAACTTCAGGACCAAACACAAGCTTACCCCTACAGTCTCACTCAGCCAGCAACAATTTAGGAGAAAGGAAGATGCAACAGCACTAGTAAAAATAAGAGCATCTGTCAGAAGGGTTTTCTTAAATCACGACACATCTATTTGCTCACCGAAAGCATTAACCGAGCTCCAAATTTAGGCTAAAAATTAAGTACACCACTTATTCATTTTCCAACTCTGAAAGGAAAACAGTCTCCTTTATTATCCCTAACAGGCAGCTACCCCGCTGCCTCTGCAAGTGCAGGGATGGAACTGGCGCTCTCAGATGCGTCACTTCATTACTATTTGACTAGACCTCTATTCTTATAAGCAAGCCACAGTATTCTATCAATAGCAAGATAAATATGCAAAAAATCTTTGACTTTTAAAAATAAAATGATTCCTATCAAGCTTGAGAAATAGTTTGCAGTATTTAAAGCATTATCCTTGAGATAATAGATTATTCATCATAAGCAGATTTTATGATACTTCATAATTCTTCACATTCCTAAAACAGTAAAGGATAAAATGCTGCCCACAAGTTTGCTCTTGAACAGACAATTACAGGTACATTTACAAAACACAATAATCCCAAATAAAACAAAATAACAAAAATCCAGGGAAAAAAAAACAAACAAAAAAAAAACCACACCCACTGACTTTTAAGATTCTACAACAGCAAAAGGGGAAAAAAAACAATTTTGCTACATATCTGCATCACCTCTTTACCTTGCATGCTCTGACACTCAACAAATATGGCTCCAGGAAAAACTACATAAATAAAAATAAAATTTGTAATTATGCAGAATCATCTATACCTTTCCACCCTGTATTTAAAAATAAAATAAAATCAAACAGGAGACAGAAAGATCTAGTTCATCTGGAATTGAAAGCTGGTACAGCAGAGAACTAGAATCCACCTAAAAATAGTGTGTGACAGACAACAGCTATCCCGCTGAATCTTTATAATATTCTGCTCTCAGGCCTAAATAAACAACTTTAATTTTTCCTGGCTATAATTAAGTGGCAGGCAAACAAACAAGCATACGGAATGTGAAAGAATAAGGTTAAGAAGATAGGAGAAGGTTGCTGGAGCCTGGATGTGGAAATAAGAAAATTGCCTATTGAGTGTGGAAATATCCTTTCAGAATTCATCTGATAACACAAGCAGGCCACCTGCTATACCAACAATAAACCAACCTGTAAGCTTTTGTACAGCACCTCTAATTCACACAAACCCAACATTGCTACGGAGGCCTTTTCTAGCTGTGGGGGAGCAAGGGGAGGAAGAATACTCTAGGAGAGCTAACTGCTGAAGGATCCTATCTCCACATGCTAAGCTAAAAAGGATTTGTAATAAAGGTAATGAGAAAAAAAAGAACTGTAGTTGTTGTAAGAAAAATGCTTTAAGAAAAAGGCAGCAGAGGTGTGCTTCCTATTAGTGTACACTTGGAAGAGTGGAACGCACTGAAGGTAAAAAGGAGGAAAAAAAAGGAATACAAAGCTTCCCAATTCATAATAAAGTGATCTGTAACAAAGACTGTTTTGCTATCCGGACTCCGGTACTTATGGAATTCAGAATTTATCACCACCATCCCTACAGATGTGGGTGACTGTATTCAAAAGAAAAAAATATAATGCATTCAGCCCCTGAATTCCCCTCCCCATCATTACAATTGCAAACTGCAGTCACCTCTCTGCTACTGTCCCAGAAATCACCTCCTCGCAAGAAGAGCCTCACAAGCTTCCAAAACAAAACCGTACCACAGCCCTAAATATATGCAATGTCAGAAAACCTTCCTCACAACCTCCCTGTCACTCTGCATTTACTAATCTGTGTCTACTGACGTTTTACTAAGTGAAAACAAAACTGACCCGATGTTTAATATTTTAATGCTTTAAAACACTTGTAGATCTGATACACTGAAGTTGTCCAAGCCCTAAGTCATTAGTACGGCTTCAACATCTACCCAACAGTAGATCTATTATTGTAAATTGCTATCTCGTGTTACCACAAGGAAAAAAAAAAAGTGTATAAACACACATGGTGATGGTGGGGACGCTTCAGATTCAGAAACACCAAGAAGAAACAAAATAGCAATGCTAAAGCCATCGGTAGGAGTAAGTGATGTCTGGAAGTTCCAGTGGATTTGACCGTTTAAAATGAAAATTTTTTAAAACTCTTTTAAGAGGAAAGAAAAGGTGACACTTAAGAAATCTGATGTCAGAGCAGAGCACACCGTGGGTGACACTACGAGCGAGAAAACAGCTGGGACTGCAAACCTACCAGCACACCCCAAAGTTTCCTGGGATCTGGGCTAAACCTCGCTCTAGCTGCAGGCACACGCAGACCTGCATCCCTGCCACTGAACCCCGACTTAAGGAGCAGGAAAAAAAAAAAAAGGCAAAAAACCACCAACAAAAAACCGGACGCTTTCAGCAAACTGTTTTCCTGCCAGCATACTTCCAAGAGGAATTTTGCTCGACTTGTCTGATTATTTTTTGCGCCGCTGTTGTTGTTGTCAGAGCCAAGCGAGGCGAGTTGTTTCCGGACTCAGCCCTGTGCCCTGAGCCCGGCTCCCCCCGCCCCGGGGCCGCTCCCCGCGGCACAGCCCCGGCCCGCCGGGCAGGGCAGCCGCGCTCGGCCCCCGCACGCCGTGGGGCGCGGATCGGGGCGGCCGGACCGGGCTGAGCCCGGCTCAACTCGCGGAACCCGCGGCCCGAAGGGGCACAATAAAATCGCCACTCCTGCAGGCCGGGGCGGGCGAGGGCAGGAGAGGGTTAAGGGGGAGGAAAGGGGAGGGGGAGCCGGCCCAGCCGCCACGGAGGAGGGCAGGAGGCGACGGATCACCATGGAAAACGAGGAGTTTGGAGGAGCGGATCGCAGGCTCGGCTGGGAGAAAATAACCCCCCTTCCCCAAGGATGGGAGAGAAGGGAAAAAGGGGGAGGGGGAAAAAAAAAGGCAACTCCTTGGGGTTTTTTTGAATTTATTCCCAGTTTTGTTCTGAGGTGTTGTTTGGAATTTGTTTGCTTTTCTTTTCCCTCCCCACCCCCCGCAGGGGGAGGTTGCGAGGGCTCCAGAAATCTGCCCACAAACTGAAAGTAAAAAAAAAACAAACGAAAAGAAAAAATAAGGGGGGGGGAAGGAAAGAAAAAAAAAAAAACGGAGATGGCGAAGTGTAAACAAACCCCCTCCCGCCGCGGCCCGCGGAGTTTGGAAAGTTTGCGGCGCGGGGGAGGGGGCGGCGGGCAGGAACGGGACGAGCGGGGCACCGGGAGCTCGGCGGCGGGAGCCAGGGGAAGGACTGGGGGGGGGGGGGGGGGGGAAGGAAAGAAAAAAAAAAAACGGAGATGGCGAAGTGTAAACAAACCCCCTCCCGCCGCGGCCCGCGGAGTTTGGAAAGTTTGCGGCGCGGGGGAGGGGGCGGCGGGCAGGAACGGGACGAGCGGGGCACCGGGAGCTCGGCGGCGGGAGCCAGGGGAAGGACTGGGGGGGGGGAGGGAGGGAAAGGAAAGAAGGGGGAAAAAAAAGGCACTTACCGTTCTCGCCGTCGGAGAGAGCGATCCATTGGGCAGATACGGGCTGCTGAGGTCGGGGATCATTATAAAGGGATAACCCGGGTATGGTGGGCCCTTAAACAACCCTCCATCTTGCCTCTTCGCAGCTAACATGGCGGGGAGACACGAGCAGGAGCGGGGAAGGAAGGGGGCAACAGGGGGAAAAGAAGGGAGGGGGGGAAGGAAAACTTTTTTTAGCAAGTGTCCCCAAAAGGGGAGCCGGACGCCCGGCGGAGGGGCGGTGGGGCGGGCGGGCGGCGGCGCCGGCCGGGCCCGCATACTCACCTTCCTCTAAACTTTCCCGGGATTTATCTCTGAAAGTTTCGGACCGAGGCGGGGGCCGCCGCTCCGCCTGGGAGCGAGCCGAGGGTCGGCGTGGGGCAGTTAGGGAACAGGGTGGTTGGCGTAGGGAGGACGTTTTTTGGGGAGGGGGTCGGGGGTGGGGGAGAAGGGAGGAGAGGAGGAATGAAAAGCGAAGGAGAAGGGAAAAGGTGCGGGGAGAAGGTGGAAGGAGAGAAACAAACAGAACAAAACAGAAGGCATCGTTACAAGTTGGTGCCGCGGAAAAAAGTTGGTCGCCGGCGGGAGCAGGACCCGTCGCGGCGCCCCCGGCCCCGGCCCCGGCGCGGCCCCGGGCGGGCAGCGCGGCCCCCGCCCGACCGCCCGCCGCCCCGAAACGGCCCCGCGGGGGGCTTCCCCCGTACCTCCGAGTCTGAGGAGCTGTTTTGATTCGTTTCTGATTCATTGACGAGAGACGACTTGACATCAGCTAAATCCCTCTCCGCCGAGGAGTTCTCGGAGATCTTCTCCTCCTGCTCCCCTTCGTCTTTGAAAGAGATCAGTTCATCGTTGGCGCCCAGGTCGTCCCCTCCACCGCCGTTCAGCTGCGGCATTTTCCTCCTGCCTCACCCCACCAGCAGCAATTTTGCAAAAAGGGGAAGGGGAAAAACAAAA